>NC_063047.1:45853525-46153525 GCF_018812025.1 Megalobrama amblycephala
GTCTGGTGTGTTCCTTTGGAGCCCTAGGAGACAATTAAGAGGCCACTTTTTCTCATAAATGTTGCATGTCCAAGACTTTCGGGGAAAATTCAGAATCAGATTTATTAATAAATATATTTAAATCCAAGCTGTGACGTTTATAATGTGGTCTCTTTCTGATCATTTTGTTTTGGCTTGTAGAAGTTTTAAATGGCTGGTTATTAAAAATTTAGTAGCCAAATTGGCTGGTGAGTGAAAAAGTTCATTTCAAACCCTGTGTGTATTGTACAATTCTTATATTTTATATAGTAGCTATACATATGTTCTGTAAATCCATACAATATACACAGGGCTTGACATTAATGTTTTTGCTCACCAAACACCGTGGTTTCTAGTTTCCCAAAGTTTCTAGCATTTTCACTAGCCACAATTTTTGACATTGATACCATGGGGGAAAACTGCCATATAATTAATTTTAATATTATCTCATAATTTGGCAGCAGGTATATTAGGCTGCTGTCACTTTGACCTGACGCACTGACCCATTACACTGTTACACATGTGTTTTCTTTCTGAAGTGTTTGAGTTCACTTAAAACATAACTGACTGTGTTTACGTGAATACTCGCCAAGGCCGGCATTTTGATATTATTTTATGTGTGCTCGAGTGTTTAAGTGCAATAAGCATGAAAAAGAGCTCAATTTAGTACAGGCGACTTTATGTGCGCACACTTTGGGTGTGAGCACAAAACCTGCGGGAATTGAGTAAAATGAGATGTGTGTGAGGTATTTCAATTGGATTATTTCACTCCTTCAGCACTATATAAGAACTTGACTAATACCAAACTTCACTGTGGTGACCAGGCGATGCCATACATATCGGATGCGGTTAGATCCAAAATGACTGATTTGGTCTCATGAGAGCAGAATATGGATTACCATAAGTCCATTTTGTTGATATGGGCCTTGGAAAAGACTAAATTAATTGTATTGTGCTTTGGCTCCAGTAGATAGTTCCTGTGTGGACAACAACAATGCATTTCATTTCTGCACATTGTGTCTTGTGTGTGAAATGAAATAGTCACTCTTCTCACAGCTTTTTCCAGCTCTGAGACATTTGCTTGGCATTTCACCTGCTCCTTTCTCAGCAAAATATTCACTCATCACAAAATTAAAGCTTAAAGTGAAGACCTAATTGTTTCAGGGACTTTGTCACAAGTCCATTCTTTGTTTACTTTTGCTATATTTTCACATTTAAAACACATGGCTTTGGTAATCCTCTTGTACCATTGTCTTCTTTTGTGCAAAGAAATAAGTCTTCTGACAATTCTCTCCCAAGTGATTCCATTGTTGTCAGCATTAAGTCTGAGAATGATTCAATAAGCTATATAACACTTAATTGTCGAGAAATTATTCTTATATAAATGTTTTGGTTCAACATACTCACTTGTTGATGAACAATTGCCTTTGACTTGCACCAGAAAATTGTGTTTTATGTTGTAACTTTCAGGATGGTGTTACAAAATTGTATTAAATTGTATCACTTTAATAAGAGAAAATTATTTTCCTGTTTAATATTGACATGCTGCTTTGGTAATCAATCAAGCAGATTTGCTGGCACATTATAACTTCAAGTATCCCTAACTTTCAGAGGGTATATGTACTTATTTATGCTGAGTACTCCATAGTACAAATTATATAATTGAGGTTTTAACCATTTTATTATGGCAAAAGTACTGAAAAACAGATATGCCATGTTCCCTTTGACTGGACAGTATTACAGCGAGGCATCATATGTGCTTATGAAGAGCTGCTTTGTGTGTGTGTCTGTGTGTGTGTGTGTGTACCTGTTCTATATTACATTGGTCCCCAGAAGGATAGTAAAACCTGAAATCATGTACATTAGCCACTTTTCCACCGTTCGGGCCGAACGTTTCTTAGAATGGTATGGAACGGTTCCAGTTGTTTCTCCACGTGAGCCTGATACGGCACGGTTACAAACTGTTCTCGGCCTGGAATTCTCGGCACGGTTGTCTAACCTTGCTGAATCGTGCTGGTAGAATCTGTGAAGTTGCCAGTTTCTCTGTAGCTGGCTAAGCGCTCTATTTGAGCGCCGCAAACAAATTAATAATACAATTAAAAGAAATATCTTGATCATCCTCCATAACGTGGTCATTATTTACATCTCATATCATCAACGGTTATGCAAAAAGAACCATTCGGCCCTGACGATGGAAAAGCGGCTATTGTGGGGACCAGCCAGCAGTCCCCATGAGGGAAATAGATTAATAAGATGTTTTTTTTTTTTTTTTTTGAAAACATAAAAAATGCAGAAAGTTTTGTGTGATGGGTAGGTTTAGGGGTAGGGTTAGTGTAGGGGGATAGAATGTACAGTTTGTACAGCATAAAAACGATAATGTCTATGGAGAGTCCCTACAAGGATAGTGAACCAGACGTGTGTGTGTGTGTGTGTGTGTGTGTGTGTGTGTGTGTGTGTGTGTGTGTGTGTGTGTGTGTGTGTGTGTGTGTTTGTGTGTCTGTTTAGGCACTGGTGCAGCTGTGTTGACTGACTGCATGGTGAAATTCACTCAAACAGGATTAGACACTGTGGGATTAGCTGTATATTGGAACTGGTGAAAGGAAGAAATTAAAATGCCATCAGAAACAACCCCCCCACCCAAAAAAAAAAATAGAAAAAAATAGAAGGCTTAGTTTAACAAATACAATTAAGAAGTCATTTACCGCATCTGATGTTGTTCAGCCGTGTTCGTTTCTATCTGCTGTCGATGCTTTTGCACTTTTGTGTTGCCTTATATGCTTTATGTTGTGAGTAGGTTGAGCTCTTGTCGACAGGATTCAATCATGTGTCGTCTCATTAAAGGTGTTGGTAGCATGAATGTTTTCCATTCTCCATCCCAATTAACTTGCATTCTGTTTATGCTACTGTAACACTTAGTGCCAGCGATCACACTCCAGCAGAATGTGCTAAATATGTAAAGACTGCAGGTTGCTCAGCTTCCTGGCTGGCTTTGTTTTTGCATTTGCTCCTTTGGGCTGGGATTTTAGTTGGTGTATTTACTATTTTAAGTGTCAGCAATGATTGATCATAAAAAAATATGACACATAATTTTTTAGCTTCCAAATATTTCAGATAAATATGTTCACAGTAGTCAAGTCAAGTCACCTTTATTTATATAGCGCTTTTTACAATGCAGATTGTGTCAAAGCAGCTTTACAGTGATGACTGTATATAATTGTGGCTGCACAGCAGCTCTTAAACAATGGTGTCAATGCAGGCAGACCAAAGCATTGTTGAATATCAAATGTCAAGTCAAATGTACACACACACTTGTTAAAAGGAAGCAATTTTTGATAACACTTTACATTAGGGAACACATTCACTATTTAGTTGCTTATTAGCATGCATATTGCTAGCCTGGTAATACCAGACTCTGCTACTTCACTTTGCTTCGTAGACAGAGTCTGGAATGGCATAATAGAGAAGTGTTTTCTCTCTCGCTAGGGGGCGCTTGTCTGAAGTTTAAAATCATTGGTTACCCGTAAGCCAATCAGATACGTTTGGTTATGACGTATGTTATGCTCCTGTACAGCCGCATCGAAGCACAGACATCATGCATCGAACTCAAATCTATGATTGAACTTCCACTGTAAACCTGTTGTAAACACATGATGATGCGAGCGAAATACCGGAGTGAACATGGCTGTAAATGACTTTTGCAGATTATGCGAAGTTAATGCATCCCGTGTCTCGTTTCCCATTTCCGCGGTCGTTTCGGTTTTCGATTTCTCTAACCTACAATGTAAAACTCGGCGCTTAGCATCTACGTCACGGCTCTCAGCCCGCCCTCTGTTCGTTGATTGGCCCGGCTGTTTCCAGACCGGTGGCAAACAGAAAGCTCTGACGCTGTATCAGACTGAGTACAGAAGCGAAATGAAATTGAGCGGAAGTAGGAAGTCTGACGTAGTCAGGCTAGCATATTGCTAGCATACTGGCTGTTTATTAGTACTTATAAAGCACACATGAATGCCTTATTCTGTATGACCGTATTCTACATCCCTTAACCCTACCCCATACCTAAACATAACCACTACAACAACTGCATTTCTTAAGCAGTAATTAGGAGTTTATTGAGGGAAAACTCCTAGTTTATAGTGATATGTGTTTCCCAATCTAAAGTGTTACCCTAATTTTTAATTACATGATTGGTTGCAGTGTCAATTTGGTGGTAAACACTCTAGGATACATGACAAAGATACTCTTTTCAAGAACAGAATGCAGACTTTTAAGTATTATTGTTTTGTTTTTTTACACCCATTTTTAACATGGTAATTGGCAAAGGATACTGAACACTGAGACCTTATGCAGTGTTCAAAAATGGTGTATATGTACATAAATATAATTTCATATATGTTTTGTGAATTTAGATTAAATATAACAAATCAGATTTTTTTTAAACAGATTCATACTTTTATTCAGCTAAGATGCATTAAATTGATCGAAAGTGGCAGTAAATGCTGATCTTTTGAACTGTCTATTCATCAATGAATCCTGAAAAAAAAAAAAAAAAAAAAAAACAGAAAACAGAATATTAGAATGGTATCTGTACAATTAGTAGTTTGGCTTTGCTACCACAGATTGGTCTGTAATTGGTTATCCATTTGTAGTCAAGCCCACATGCATGTGCATGGAAATAATAATAATAATAATAATAATTCTTCCATGCATGTCCTTGTAAAAAAAAAAAAAAAAGTCTGCTTTCTGAGTGAATTTGATTCATTCATTAATAATTGTTCATCCCATTCATAATGAATTATAGACTGCTACAGTTTATATAAAATACATTATTCTGCAGAATGTACATTGTTAGCAGCCTAATTTCCTTGGCAAAACTGGTTCTTTGACAAATTAGTGACATCTCATTTTTACTGGTATTATATCTCATTTGTGAATTTACTGAAGCTAAGTCACATAGACTACTAATACAGTGAAGCATTCAGCATCCAGACTATTTTAGCAATGAAGCCAAATTTACGTCTGCTAATTTAAGAGCATTATGCGCCTATTAATCTTTGTTTTACTATGGCCCTGACAAACGCTAAGTACCTTTTTATAGCTGTGAAGCACACTGGAGCCTAAGTCGGATGTTTGTGTTGCCCCGTGCCTGCCTCTTGCATACAGTACCCTTGACCCTTTGTAAAATTGCCCAAAACCCCCACTGACTTTGCATTTTCCAGCTGTACAATTTCCTAAAGCCCGTAATAATGAACGCAACCCGTGGCTGCAGCATTAACTCTGATTGGACAGGTCCTGTGGGGAAGTTAGGATCTCGACCCTCACTGGTCACACGGCAGGAAGGTAGTGGCCGGTGAGCACTGCTTGCTCTCGAAACATAGTCAACTTAAACGTTTAGTTTAATGGTATTAATTTATGGTGGTGGCAAGACATGCAATTGGAACTGGAAGGCAAATGCATTTGCATAAATTTCCCATGGGACTTCCAATGCAGGGCACTACTAATTCGGTCTGGATTTAACTAACAGCCTAATATGACAGAAATCATTCACATGACTAATATATGCCATAGTTCATATTTAGTAGCATACGAAATTATTGAACTGAGAGTTTCACACCCTTGGAAAGCTGGTTTGTTGCCAGTCCAAGGTGGTTTACTAGCCCTAACCAACTTGACCAAGAAGGTCAGTAAAGCTGATCTGGCATCTTGGCACCAAACTTAAGCAGTTTACCTGTATATAAATGTTTTAATTCAATCGCTCAAAAAAAACCACTATGGTGTTTTCTTCTGAAGTGGGATCAGAAAATCTCCAGAACACATCTCTCTCTGCTCTGGAAGTAATGGCTTTGATTAGTGCATTAAACTAAAATTCACTCCGCATAACTCATAACCTCACGTCTGACATTGGCCCA
Organism: Megalobrama amblycephala; assembly: GCF_018812025.1. NCBI lineage: Eukaryota > Metazoa > Chordata > Actinopteri > Cypriniformes > Xenocyprididae > Megalobrama > Megalobrama amblycephala. The sequence goes on from NC_063047.1 coordinate 45,859,450, forward strand.
TGAATATCAAGAAGCTTATAAAGTCTGAGACTTAATTCTGGTTTGACCCAACAGATTATTTCTAAAAAAGTCTGCATGAGATTGATCTTATTAGGATGCTTGAGGGTCAATTTAAATAAAGCAAGTATTAGAGGTTCACCAGTATATGTAGACCAGTCCTGAATGCATCATTAGTTGTTAATATAATGATGATGCATTCAGGACTGGTCTACATATACTGGTGAACCTCTAATACTTATTTTATTTAAATTGACCCTCAAGCATCCTAATAAGATCTTCTGTTGCAACTTTTTTTTTTTTTTTTGTAACCCATACATGTACCTTGGGAAGTGAAATAATGAGACTGATAGCAGATATGTGTACCAAGGTGAGTTGTATCAATGTATCAGTGTTCCCAGTCAGCAAGTGGGATTGATGAATGATTAGTATTTTCATTACATTACAGACATAATTCCATATTTACAATTAGTATTATATAAAGGTGTTAGTAATGTAAGACCTTTTATGTAATGTTTTTTTTTGTTTTTTTTTTTTTTGTGCAAGATTAATGTTAAGTGACAGACTTAGTATTGATTAATGTTTTATGTTAATTTAGAAGAGTTTCTGTTAATGTGGGGTTTTGGAGAGTTACCATCATGGTGACAAGTGGTGCATTTGGCTTGGTTCGAGAGCAGGTATGTTTAATGCTTTTTATTGCTGTACTCATGCTACTCAGCAAGTTCTATACCATGCTATTGTTAACATGCTAGCAAATTAGCAAGTTAGCATTTTCTGACTTAGCTTGTTATAACTAGCTAAGTTTCCACCAATAAAAATGTTCACATTGAGATTACATGATAATGTTAAGTTAAATGTATGAAATGGTATACTCAAACATTTCAAGGTAAGAACAATTAAAATGTATGAGTATAAAATAAAAACCTGAAAGTTCTGCTTACTTAAACCTTTTTTTTTTTTTTTTTTTTTTTTTTTTTTTGCCAACTTATTTTGGTTTACAGCCTACATACAAAATATCAAAACTTTTTTACTAGTAGCAAGTGGTATTGAAGCATTATTAGTATTTTCACATATTTCCATATTTTACAATTAGTATATGAATGTGAAAGGGATTAATACTGAGTTTTAATCATTTTTAAAGCAGTGATACTCATTTGATGTTATTGTGTAGGTAAATGTGTTTGATACAGCCACACTCATTCAAGTCCATTATTAATTTAATTTAATTTAATTAGTACATTTTACCAATTAACAGAAATACTCATAACAATAACGTATTTTATTGTTGTAATTGTATTAGTGAAATTTCATAAAGGTACATAAAAAACCTTTTTATTATATACAAACTTAAATAAAACCTGTAACAAACTTTTTTTTTTTTTTTTTTTTTGGACAAATAGACCTGTTCTCCCCTGTATATTTTTCTTTTACCTAAAATGTCAGGTACATTCAGCTGTGTGTCCTTGCAATTAGACCCAACTACAGGTTCTGTAAATCAGGTTATGAAGGTTGCTGATTGTGATCTGATTCAAAATCTCTTGATTTGCACATTCTCTTTTGCATGTCCCAGTCCCTTGTAGTTATCATAAAACTGAATGTCATATCATCTCCTGCTGTTCTGTCTTATCTGGCGGATTTAACCATCTGGCCTTGACGTGATTACAAACCCATCCAAATCTTTTGTTGTTCCCAGTGACAGAATCACCAGCGCCTTCACATGACAACAGCATTCAAGAGTCCCTAAATGAATATTAAATCTGAGTTGAAGGAGTAAGATTACTTAAGCATGAGCTGGTGCCTTGTAGGGATAGAAGGGTTTATACAACAGTAGGGTGGCTATATTAGAGTCTCCTTTACATAAAAGCAAACGATGGCATTTCGCATTTCATCCGCCTTCCCTTGTGTCTAATAGTACTTAATTACTCAGTATTTTGTGCTGGCTGTCACCTCTAGTTAGCCTTGTTTAAAGCATGCATCTCCCGAGGTTATTGTTAGCCTTTAGCGCATCTGTTTAGTCTCAGAAGTTCTCATCCTTTAACTCCTCATGGAGAAAAAAAGACTAGAAACAGTTTCTGTGCAGAGGGAAGAGTGTTCATTGCTCAGAGGCTGAGTTTATTAGCGAGTCTCTCTAATTTGTATCCAGGATTAGCATGGATTTCATTGCACACTGGTCAATTTATCAACTTGGCTGACTGTGTTAGAGCATTTTGCACTTCTTATTGACCAACAAATTGTTTATTACACAAGCGAATGATATACATGCAGATTTATCACCTTCCTCAGACTAAGACCTCATATTAAACATCATCCATGCAGATGATTCTAATTCTCAAAATGCATTTAGTGACTATAATGAATGTCAAGCATTAAATAAAAAATGTACCAACAGTAGTTCACATGACTTACAGGATTCCAAGTCTTCTGAAGCTGTATGTTAGATAATCAGTGAGGATTTATTGATAAATCATGGCTGTGCGTTTTAAATATGCACACATTAATATGACACCAGTGACATTTGGCATCATTAATGTCAAAACGAGCATATCATTAATGTGCCGTATTTTAATATATTAAAATGTGAAAGAGAAGATGCTTTAACCCACACAAAGCTATCATATGACTTCAGAAGATGTGGATGTTATGTATTTTATTTATTTTTATTTGTTTTACCCTGGTCACAATTTACTTTTAGTGTAAGGGGGGGAAAAAGCAGTGTAAACATTCTGCTAAACTTCTCCTTAGGATTTCACAGGGAGAAAAAAAAAATATATATATAGGTATACTACTGTAGAACAACACAAGAATGAATGATTGAGAAATGCATGAATTTAAATATTAAATTAATGTAGATTTTTTTTTTTTTTTTTGCTTTTCCCATAGTTGAACTCAATAATCACTAAAAAGAGAGGTCTGTCAGTGCTCAACCTACAGTATGCTAATAATATTTGAATTATATATCCAAGACATTTTTGTCACTTTTGGTGTCATGTTTTTGCTCCAGTGCTCCAGGTTAATTTGTCAACCAGCCCACGGTTCAAATCATTTCCTACTTATTTAAATTTTTTGTTTGTCTGTTTGTTTGTTTGTTTGTTTAAAGATACAGAATGATCACCAGCGTCTTGACCTCTCTGTGGTGAAGAAATCACTTCTTTTTCTCTTCCATGGATGAGTTTTGTAGGTTAATCTGAAGAAACAGGAAAGGGCTGAGCATGCATCGCTAACCAGCTTTTCTCTAGCAGCAATTCTTGGCCTCCTTTATTATATTCCCTTCCTCCAAAAGGCTTTATCCTTTTCTTTTTTCATATCTTTTTTTTCTTTTCAACAGTAATTTCCTCAGTTGCTGTTTGCCCTGATCCCTCCCCGCCCCCACAACCACATCACTGAACCGGTGGTCAAACATTTAGTTTCAGGCGGTAGGCCATGCCCTAATGCATTTTGGGTGAGCAAGTAATGATCGAATTATTTTTAGAGGGAATGCTCTTTGCATTGTGACTGAGCTCCTCTGGCTAAAATAGTAGTACAAAAATTCTATGATCTTCACTTTATTGACTGCTGTATGGTGTTGTGGCCTGCAGGCTTGCCACCATCACTAGCAGACCCACTTTTGGGAGGTCTGCCAGTCAATAAAATCCTCATTTATTTGCATGATAAGGAAACAAAGTAGCACCGATCGACAGCAGTCTAGACATGACACGCAGTGATGACAGTTTTACATTGGCGATGGCACTATATGCTGTCCTCATCCCTGCTGGGTGAATTTGCTGTTATGAGGGGATGGCTGAGATAAATATTGAACTTATGGAGAACCATTGCTTCTAAAAGCCACTGTCTCATTATGAAATTGATTTGCGAAGAAGTTAACACTCCCATTTTTCCATCTATAAATTGACTACTGTATAAAAACACCCATTTCATTAAAAAAAAAAAAAAAAAAAAAAAAAAAATCTCTATTTCTCGGTTATTCTCAATGGTTATTAACGTCACTTGACAGTCATACAAATTATAAATATTCAAGAAACCCCATCTATCTGTATGTCTGTCTGTCTGTCTGTCTGTGGTTGGTTGGTTGGTTGGTTGGTTGGATGGTTGGTTGTTTTCGTGGTTGGCTAGTTGCTTGGTTGGTTGGTTAGTTGGTTGTTTGGTTGGTTGGTTACAGACAGCTACTGATGCTACCTTGGAAAATTAAAGGCCCCGATATACTTCAAATTAAGTTCTTTTTCGTTCTACATTTAGGGGTAAAACGAAGTTTGAAATACGTGAGCAGCGATATACTGTAATCGAACATCTGACACCGCCCACACTGCTGAGAGCGACGAATGAATGTGTAAATATGTACTGTGCACTTTCTTCTCAGTAACAAAATAAACACAACAAAAATGAGAAAACAGCGAGATTTTTTTTTTTATATAGAAAGCATAAGAAAAGCATCTGATCATAACAACATTGGTATGTTAGCACGAGCTCTGCAAATTAGCACTCCAGTCATGTCACGTTTATTTATATAGCACTTTATTCAATAAATCAAGCAGTATCAAACATGAAAAACAGTGTCCATGCCTCATTTCATCAGAAGCACAACTTAATTTTGTACTATAAAGCGGCTATCCAGTGTGTTCATGTTTTCACCCGCCGAGCTCTTACCTCAACGAATTCAACAGACGAAATGAGTCAGAGAAGGGTTCCACGCAAATGAAGGCGGAGCCTCTGCACACACCTCCTATTACATTATCATCACTGACCAATGGTAGTACGAAGGTGTTTTGCAGCTGGAGCGAACTTTTCCTGAGAGTTCGCTTTGGCAAGCCATTTTGAACTTCCAAAACGAACACAAAACGAACTTCGTTTTGGCCTGATTTTGTTCAAAATAACGTCACATCAGTACATTCTTCGATTTTGTTTGGAGTATATCGGGGCCTTAATCTTTTTATGATAAAAGCATAAAAGCAGCAAGGGTTGTAATACCAATCACAAATTCTTGTGATTTATGAAATAAAAAAAAAAAAAAAAGTTATGCTTCCCCATTAAAAAAAAAAAGCTAACCCTTAACCAAAGATCAACCTTAACTCTGTGGTAGAATTAAAAGTAGATGTAGTTAATTAATATTACTAAGTACTTATTTGTGTAAGTGTATCCAACAACAGCTTTTACTGGAGAATGATCCATGTATTTATGATGTACATAGACTTAATGCCTTCAGCTGCTTTTAAAAAGTATAAATGAAAGCTGACATGTTGCAATTACTTTTTGAATCATGACAAAAAACTAATTGGTATTGGTCCTAATGATGCTGTAATTGTGCATGTTCGATGTACATTTCAGTTGATAAGGAATATCTATAAAGCTTGCCAAGCAGTCCTACTAATTTAGCTGTTCATGAGGCGACAAGCTTTTGCAACAAAACTGCATTACCCATCATTCTCAGTGGCAGCACAAAAATAGAAGTCATGAATAAATACATTAAAGCATCAATTACACTCCTAACTTGCATCCTTCACTCTTCATTTTGTTGCATTAGCGCTAAAGCAGCCTGAATGTGTTAGTAAGTGAAAAAGAGAGAATAAATATGACTTTACCAAACACATCCATTTTATTCTGACCACAATTACTTGAAAGTAGACTACATTATGTTGTAATTACCACTTCTGGACTCATAAATGGGAACTTCCAGTGAGAATTTGAAGGCAGTGCATGTTTTTTAGTCTGAATATCTGCTTCTGAAATGTTTGCTTTTGTTATGGTACTTCAATCAATCAATCATTCAATCAATCAATCAATCAAGTTTATTTCAGGAATACATGGCCTCTCTGCCCATAGTTCCACAGAATCACAATAGCATGACAGATACTCTTTTCTTCATTCCATGAAGCTTCATATATATATATATATATATATATATATATATATATATATATATATATATATATGGAGATTGGCATTGTATATATATATATTCAGCTCTGCCTGTGCTCTCTTGTAGCTCTGTAGCTTTCTTGTACCATCAAGGACTTGCATTGTGAATATATACTCAATTTCCTATTATCTAGAACTGATGTGTACCATGCATCATGTGCTTTTTTTCTCAATCACTGATTCAAAATAGATGAACCTCCCAGACACTAGAAAGCTACAAGACAGCTACATTGCTCACACTTATGCTGATATTGAAGAGTTTTTTACAAAAAGATAACTGACCATTTTCAATACACTCTACTGGTTCAAAGCCCCGTATCTCAGCTCCATAATATAATATGTGTGCTACCATGTGGTCGAACAAATAAAAGGCATGGTTACATCTAATTTTATGCTTTCAAACAAACCTTAGTAAAGAAAGCATTGCCTTCTTACCATGGCTTGCTAAGTGTTGTAGGGCTTTTCACCATGACAGTTTGGGTGTAAACCACAAACCCCAAAATTTGTAACAATTAACCACTTCAATCTGTTGACCAGCGAAATACCATTTTTCATCCTTATTTAAAGAGCCCCCTCTTCTAAATACCGGAACTTTTGTTTTACTCAGATTCACTCTCATACCGTAAAGGCTACAAAATATTTCCAGCTGTTCAGCTTCTTTCTGTAACCCTCCAGCCGTATCTGATACATTAACCATATCATCAGCATATAACAAGGTCTCTACTTCTGTGATACTTTCAATCTGAAAACCTTTATCTTTACAATTTTCCTTTAACATTGTTATATATTCATTTAGGAAAAGAATAAACAAAAGTGAACCCTGTCGTACACCAATGCTACAGCCAAAACAATTTGTTAAACCATGAGTTCCTTTCACACATGATTTGAATTTAGAATACATAGATTTCAGTACACTAAAAGCCTTTCCACCAATACCGTTCTTAATGAGAGTAAAATACAAGAGACTATGCTGGATACTATCAACAGCTTTGGAAAAATCAATAAATATACAGTACATCCTTCCTTTTCGCTTCGTAATATATTACTGAACAAGTGACAAGTGTAAATAAAAATATTATCCATTGTGGAATAACCTAACCTATAACCTGCTTGTTCTTCATAAAACATCTTGTTTGTCTCTACGTAAGATACTAATCTCCTGTTCAAATCTTTGTAAAAATTTTACCAAGTATATTAAGCAAAGAAATTCCTCTATAATTTTCGACATTATTTCTATCACCACTCTTATATAACAGGCAAATCAGAGCCTCACACCAAGCCTTGGGGAAGTCACCTGTGTCCAATATTTTTTTTTATATATAAAGAAAGCATGAAAGGGCATAACATACGTAACGCCGCTTTCAGCATCTCAATAATAGTGCCATCTGGACGAGGGGCTTTTCAATTGCTCAGTGACATAATAGATTTGAGGATCTCATCATAGGTAATATTGCTATCCAGGACTTCAACTTGATTAAAAACGGCAACTTCATGAGTGTTCACAAAATTTGTAACACAATTCTCAAAGTCAGCATCTATATTAAATTTGGAATCAGACAATAATTTTGCAAAATATTCTAGCCACTTGTCATCCATATTATTAGACTGTATATTAGACTTTCCATAACTTTTCTTCCACAGCTGTTGTGTTTTCATGTTATTCTGTAACACATTACCTAAAATGTTTGCATTATACTGCTTTTATTTACTATTACACAACTTTTTAAATTTTTGCCTCTCAAGCATATAACTATTCAAGTTGCTCACATTACCTGATCTTCTGAGCTGGTTTAAAGCACCATATTTTACAGCTTTCTGAAACGAACAATCTTCATCCCACCACCTTGGTTGTTTACTTTTAGATGTAAATGTATCAATCAGAAATCTACCTGCTTCATGTAAGCAATCTGTCAAAATCATAGCTGTTACATTTAGTTTTCTTCTTGCTTTGCAGTAAAAAAGTTACTAATAAAAATATTTAATTCAATAAATAAGAAACAAAGAGTTCACTGGATATAATAAAATAATCAATCACATTGCATCCAACTACAGACACAAATGTAGAGTCACCATCAATATCTTTTCCAACTCTTCCATTTACAAAATGAATACTTAAACTTCGGTTAACAACCTTATCTTTCAATTTTCTATCATTAAAAAAAGATAATTTGTGTAATATCTACCACATGCTATATATTTAGAATCGTCACACTCAATTTAATCACATTCATTACCAGCTCTAGCATTAAAATCTCCTGTAATAATTAATTGGTACTTCATGCATTATTATTGTCTTCCTGAATATTTTCCATTTTAGAGAAGTGGTTATCAACCACATGACAGGGTTAGCTAGATGACCCCAAAGGGATGAGTTTATTTTAAAAAGGGGGGAAAGAAAGAAAGAAAGAGAAAGAAAGAAAGAAAGAAAGAAAGAAAGAAAGAAAGAAAGAAAGAAAGAAAGAAAGAAAGAAAGAAAGAAAGAAAGAAAGAAAGCATTAAAATAAGCTCAACCAATTAAAAATCAAGAATCCCAAAAATCAAAAATCATATTTTAATTTTTCCCCTCAATAACTGTCTTGGGAAACCTGGATATATGAAGTAGCCTAGTTATAAAAGTATGGTTTCTAGACCTGCAAAAGTGATGTAAATTAATAAAATCTTAAATCTCCATGGGCATTTTTATAATTAATATACATTTTTAGTTATGCCAAGCTCTAAAATATTTTATCAGGTAGAGATTGTGAGTAAAAAATCCTCATGGTGAATCACAAATGACTTAGTCATTTAATTAAAAAAAAGAATAGGAACCTTAAGCCGGGCACACATTTAACGACTAGCTAAAACATTCTCAACACACAGCGATTGCTTCCTGCGACTGAAGCAGATTTAATACTTACACACAGAATTTGAACACCGACTGTAATCGACAACTGGACGCAACTGCCTCTGACTGGACGCGTTTGAGCGCGATCAGTCATAAGTATCAGTTTACATTCATAATCGGCCTTACAATCATTAAGTGTGTCCCTGGCTTTAAATAACATTCAGCTATTACAACTTTTATTTACTTTACAGAAAAGTTCCAGTTCTTCATATATTGTTGTGGAAAATGGGGAGCCTTGGAGTTAAACTGGAGTCCAAAAAATAAATAAATTAATTAATTAATTTAAAAAATAAACCAAACATCTGAATTAAAGGTTCCTCTCATCAAAAAGTACTGTGGCACTACCATTGTAATTTTATCAGATGGTAATATCATGGAATTTTCATATACTGTATACTGTAATTGATGATTATCATATGCATACCATGATATTTACATCATACTCAAGGTAGCCTACTTTAAAGTATTCCATGGTGAAATGTCCATTTTGAGAATTCCATTCCATTTCCAAAAACATTTTTATTTTTTCGTATTTGGCCAGCACGATGAAAGCAATGCTAAAAAGAGTCCTCCAAACACCTGCACCTAATCAGTCTACTGTCAGCCAGTTTGTTGCACATTTTGCAAAACGTTTGTTGTTAATTAAAATGTCTGAAATACAAGGCACTTATAAGTTGAACTGTGAGTCTGTTCCTCTTGAAATATGTATGTACAGGCACAATTTTCTAGTGCTATAATTTGCCTAGGTAGAAGCTCAATTGATGTGTGTGTAATGGTGTGTGACACTTTAGTATGACATTAAAATTCATTTATTTTTACAACAGATGCTATCAAGTCATATGTCAGTGAACCAAAATGAAAATGATTGCTAAAATGCATTTGAGATGCACTTAATTCCATCTGTTTTTATACACATAAACACTGTGCATCACTTTGTTTTGTTTAATGTGGAAATGGTTTAGTAGTGAAGATTTCTAATGCCATATGTGGTATAAAGAAATGGAGAGAGTCTCTATATTCTTCTGCTGAAGTTGGCAACCCAACGTCCTTTACCTGCGCAAGTTGTATATAAATCACTTGTTCATATGCCTATCTATCACAGAAAACAGCTTGCCAATTATAGGGTTTAACAGAATTAACAGAATGGGATTTAACAGACTCTCTTCATTTTTTGAGTTTGGGGTCTGTTGGTGAGAAGTAGGCCCATATAGCAAATCCCCAGAGCTGAGGCTGTGAGATACATGATGATTGTCTGCGTGCACCAGCTTTGCATGATCAACAAAACAAGGACTGAATACAGATGAAAGCCTAGAGTAAAATGAGTGCTCTGGTGGAAGGAGATATCAAGGCTATAATGGAAGAACACCATGGAAATGCTAATAGTGCCGGCTTGCAGGCTTCCTTTGGCACTTTTTTTTTTTTTTTTTATGTTAGTATATGGTGAATAAGACGCTGATCATTAGACGGTGCAGAAATAGATCAGGATCATGGACCAAGACTTTGACAAAGTGTAAATTAAGTGTTAGGTGAGAAATCATGTTAAAGGCAAAAAATCAAGCATGTGTAATGTGCTTAACATGTGCTTGAACCTGCTTCTTAATTGTATCTATCAAATAAAATATTTTATTGTGAAAAATTCTGGTTTCTTAACTTGAGACCGATGAGAAAGTTGCTTACTATCAGCTCTAATGAGTCTCTGTGCTAGTAGTACTCATCTACAATCAACTGCAAAGTATCAGGGAATGTAATCGGTCTCAAACTACATTAGTTTTTAAAGGGATACACTAAAAAGTAAAGTCATGTCATTATTTACTCACTAGGTGTTGCACTAAATCAATATACTGTTATTTTCAAGTAGCTCTTGTCCATATGACAACATTCATATTGACCAAAAAAGAACAAAAATCGCCATAAATGTATCATAATAGTGGCCCAATCACTTGTACTCTGTATTTACGAACTTGAGTTAAAATAGATCACATTGGCGAAATTTTGTGGGCAAAATTTCAAAATTGAAGTTTCTTAGCTTTTAGTTTGAATATAGCTTTACTCTTATCTACAGTATGAGCTTGTGCATTCCAAAACAATGACAAAATTTGTATTCAGAAAAAATAAGCTTTCGAAACTTATAGTCTCTCATTTCTGCTAATATAGATCAGTGATTTTGATGACATCACGCTGCACTTCAGCTTCTCGGCAGATTTTCTGTCCAATCAAATGCTCTCTAAACGCCCGCCCCCTACATTATAAATAGACACTGGAGATGTGGCTGATTGGTCACTTGTTCACATAATTTCTATTTTCTACATGGTGAATGGCACATAGTACACTGTATTGGGGATAGGAAGGATTAAGACAGTGTAAACATGCTTTCCATTGAGGCCAATGAAGTCTGGTTTCACGTTAGTCACGGATGATATGCGCCTGTCGGACCCATTTGAATTCTGCATTGAATGCTGTATTTTAAAGAGATATGGAGGAGATTAGTAGAAGAAATTTTTAGAGGTTAGAAGGAAACTGAGGCTTTACCGAGCTCATATAACGGTGAGCTGTGATATAAACTAAACTTTACTGGCTATTTTTAAAAAAAGGGGAGGAGCTGTTCGATATGTCCCACCCTGTCTTCCTGTTTCAGTGGAAATTCCGTCAAAACATTGAATAATGCTGTCCGTTCCAAGGCACTTCAGTGGGTCTTTAAATACTATGAGACAGTCTAATAAGTGCACATGGCTACATCATAAAGGTTACCACCCCCATGTCACGGCACGAATACTATTCAAAGTAATTGTGGATAAATGCTTTATATTAAAGATCTTTATATGAACTGACTTTTTATTAATGCAATGCAGTGAATGACAACTGTTTTTGGTCTCCCAGTGGATTACATTATGGACAGTTTAGCATTATGTGATTAATTTAAAACGTTACATGATGAAATTGGACGAGCTCAATGCTGATTCATTTTCTGCTAATTCTTTTTTTGTGGATTGGAATTTGTGCATTGAATGAAACTTGAATATATGGAATAAAACTTGACTATATGGAATGAAAGTATGAATATATGGAATGAAGGTCTGAATATATGGAATGAAAGTCTGACTATACGGAATGATTGTGCCAAGCGTAAAGTTTGATGGAGGGGGGATTATGGTGTGGGGTTGTTTTTCAGGGGTTGAGCTTGGCCCCTTAGTTCCAGTGAAAGGAACTCTTAATGCTTCAGCATACCAAGACATATTGGACAATTTCATGCTCCCAACTTTGTGGGAACAGTTTGGGGATGGCCCCTTCCTGTTCCAACATGACTGCGCACCAGTGCACAAAGCAAGGTCCATAAAGACATGGATGAGTGAGTTTGGTGTGGAGGAACTTGACTGGCCTGCACAGAGTCCTAGCCTCAACCCGACAGAACACCTTTGGGATGAATTAGAGCGGAGACTGCGAGTCAGGCCTTCTCGCCAACATCACTGCCTGACCTCACAAATGTGCTTCTAGAAGAATTGTGAAAAATTCCCATAAACACACTCCTAAACCTTGTGGAAAGCCTTCCTAGAAGAGTTGAAGCTATTATAGCTGCAAAGGGTGGGCCAACTCCATATTAAACGCTTCCCAGACAAAGACAAGATATTTTACGGCTTTCCGTGTTTTCACTGTTATAAGCAGTGTTGGGGGTAATGCATTACAAGTAACTTGAGATATGTAATTAGATTACTTTTTCAGTAATTGCACAGGAAGATGTTACCACCTGCTGGGCATTGCTGCCTGTCGCACCTCCTCCAGTGCCCATGGGTCAGCTGCAGGGTCATCAGCCAGAAACCACCATTCACCAACGTTTCGCTCCTTTAATTCTGGAACGTCTCCTGGTGGCGGAGCAGTGACAGGGACGTCTCCCTGTCACCCCCTGCAGCTGATCGCTGTTCTCCCTGCAGCTGTTGTCTGGGGTTAGGTGTTCTTCCCCCAACACCTATCATTCCTCCTCAGCCAGAGCCAAAAGCTACCTTTCTCTGCCTCCTCTGCCAGATCCTTTGTTGCCCTCCTTAACCTCCCTCCGGTCACTCCTGCTTCCCTCAAGAGGCGTATGGTTGACAACCCAAGGAAACCTCGGCATCCGACCTCCACTGGGTAGATGTTCGTCTTCCAGCAGTGAGTTCTGAGTACCTGGCCTTCTTCCGTTCGAAGGCGGCCTCGATTCCCTCCTCCATTGGTACAGTAAGCTCAATGAGGTGTATCGACCTTATCTTGGTTGACCACACCACTATGTCTGGCCGGAGAGATGTGGTGGTTATCTCCATTGGGAACCGGAGCTGCCTAACTAGTAAAGTATCTCATTACTCTTTCAATTTACAACAAAACATCTAAGTTACTTTTTCAAACAAGTAAGCTACTTTTTCACATTTATTGACTGACAGCTCTCCTGTCCCCATGTTGAGAGAAATAAAGTGCAGAGATGTTATTGTGCTGTGTGAACATAATGGCTATTAGTAGTTCTAGACTAAACGTGAACATGCATTTAATCATCTCACTTGGATGAAAACATTCAGTATTCCTCAAAATTAATAAAAAGAGTGAATCAGTGTTGCAAGTTTATGAAACTTACCCATATTGAACTGTTTATATATATATATATATATATATATATATATATATATATATATATATATATATATATATATATATATATATATATATATATATAATATTTTTTTTTTTTTTTTGTTTGTTTGTTTTTAAGCAGAGGGTCTGTTCTTTATTTTGATATATTGCATGTTCAGATATTCACACAACAAAATATTCTGGCGGCCATGACATTTTTGTGAAAATGATCAAAAACGCTGGCAGGGAAAGAGTTAATGAGACCCATTGTGAGGAAGTACAATGACCAGAATATGTAGTCGCAAATCTCTTTACCCAAGATGGATTGAAGTTGTGCCGTTGTTTGGAGGTGGTCGACAGACGCTGGTGAGAAAAACTCTCTGTTCCAACACATGGCCGCGACACAGATAAATTACCTCGTGGATGCTACCTGATGCATTGTGCAACTCAAAGAAAGCCCGTCGGCGAGACAGGCTGTCATGCAGGTCGCTTTGCACATGGTCTATGGCTGCTAAGACTGCTTTTACAGTTTAGAGAATAAATTTACCTGCTGGGAAACCAGTGGAGATCAATAAACCTACAGCACGCACAATAACAGCCTGTGCTTGAAGCTTAAGCCCAATTGAGAATGTCCTTGACATGAAACATTCTGCTAGCACTCCAGCGCCTTTCTTTTCGTTTACCGCGGTGATGACTCGAAACAACTCAGCAACCGTTCTTTCTTTTTTCCTCAGCCATCAGGCACCTTGTTGTACATCTAGCTATATTTACACTGGCACACGACCGTGAGTAACTACTTTGTCAATAGCATCAAAAAAGACAGTCGCTGTGCTCGTATTTACAAAAGTACAATGATGCATATTGTCTGAAAGTTGGAAAAATGGCTTTTCTCTCTGTCGCATTAACTGCAAAACAAATCAATCTTTTGAATTAATGCACTGCGGTGTATTGGCATTCATTTACAACATATGAATAGACAGTGTGGGAAAACTAACACCAGAAATTTATATCGAGAAGTTAATAGGTCATAGTTTTTGAAAGTCTGTGTGTTTTCAAGTGCTCAAAATGCAAAGCACACTATCGTTGATGGTGACTGTCATAAAAAGAGCTCCGCTGAATAACAAATAGCAACAGAAGCATTTATAAATGTCATGCTTATCTCTTATTCTGACCACGCTGTGCTTTCATCTTGATTTTTTTCTTGAGTTTCTAAGGGAGGCTATGACTTTTCCCTCTTCCAAAGTGTTGGACGACAAACAAAGCAAACAGATCAAAAATGGGTTTTGTGTACTTGCAGTTGAACTATTTGGTTTTGTATCGTTTACTCACCCCATATCATTCCATACCCCTATTATTTTATTTTATTTCCATGAAACATAAAATGAGATCTTAGGCAGAATATTCTGTTTTCCACATTAGAAAATTCGATTTATACTGCCAACCTACAAAAAGGTCAAAACAAATTATACAACTGCCCTGATATTATGAAAAAGGAAAAAATAAAAAATAAAAAATGAAATTCTTGAAGAGAAATACTTAACTAATAGGTATGCTATTATTGTTATTATTATTGTTATATTAAAAATATTTATTATTATAAGTACTTTATTTATATTTATAATGAATTCAGAAATATCAAGAAATGTTAATTTATTAATATCATTAAGGGGAGTGTGTGTGTGTGTGTGTGTGTATATATACATATAGTGGCGTGTGGTGACTTTTTTTAACCAGGTATGCTGGGTGGTACGTCATGTAAAAAAAATGTGGCCAATGCAGTTTGAATGGGTTTATAGCTAATATGCGAGACGCTTGCATTCTCAGTGTTTACTCATTTACTTGCTCATGACAAATAGCAACACAGCGAAAAGTATTTCTAATATGTTGGACCTTTTATTGAGAGTAGCCCATATGTACCTGTTGAGACGAGCCTTCACAAGCACCTGCAAGAGCTTTTGTGATGTTTGAGTCGATGGAGGCGTGACATGCAAAAGGTGCGTTTGCAAAATATGCTGTGTTTTTGTAATCCGCTAGGTGCCGCTATAGTGTCACACAAACAACATACTTCGTCTTTAAACGTATTGGTTTAGGACTCAGATTTAAATCAGACACAACAAATAAAAACACCATGGCATCGATTTAAGTGTATGCCAGAAGTACTTTTTAAATTAATAATTAAAAATAAGTATAACATAATTAGTATTAGCAGCCAATTATAAATAAATAATAAAATGTAATTATAAATAAATAAAAGTAGGCTATAATAAAAATATTAGTATTCTTTAAAAAATAAGTTGAAATTATGCAAACTGATAACTGTAACAAATGCAAAGACTATTGATTAACATCCTCTGATAGGCCTAGTTACAGTAGGACTGACTTAAACAATTTAAGTTTTCTTAAAACAAATCTCTATGGAGAAAATGAAATGCTATGAAAATATTTTTAGTTATGATTGGTTTCCCCATTTGGTTAAGTCTAGTTAGTTTTGTATCAAATACAATGTGATTTTCGGTGATCGAGATTTGGCAGCAGCTCATTTTTCCTCTTGGGCGAGCAATCTGCTCACAGCTTATCCTGCCATGAAATCCGCCATAGGCCAGCAAATCAATGACGTTCCATAATAAAAGTGCTGTAAAAGCGCAGCTTACCCGAAAGGCTCCGTAACAGTTACATATGCATTACCAATCATGTAGGCTTTATGGTACACCTCAAACAAGGGATTTAATAGTAATTTATAATGTTAATATTAATTGCAGAGACCACGAATGGCTTGGTTATGCAGAGCATTCACAGCTTATATGGGCGGCACGCCACTGACATATATATATATATATATATATATATATATATATATATATATATATATATATATATATATATATATATATATATATATATATATATATATATATATATATATAATACAGTACAGTCCAAAAGTTTGGAACCACTAAAATTTTTAATGTTTTTAAAAGAAGTTTCGTCTGCTCACCAAGGCTACATTTATTTAATTAAAAATACAGTAAAAAACAGTAATATTGTGAAATATTATTACAATTTAAAATAACTGTTTTCTATTTGAATATATTTCACAAAGTAATTTATACCTGTGATGGCAAAGCTGAATTTTCAGCATCATTACTCCAGTCTTCAGTGTCACATGATCCTTCAGAAATCATTCTAATATGCTGATCTGCTGCTCAAGAAACATTTAATGTGTACAATTGTACAAAATATTTGTGTACAATATTTTTTTCAGGATTATTTGATGAATAGAAAGTTCAAAAGAACAGTGTTTATCTGAAATCTAATCTTTTGTAACACTATAAATGTCTTTACTGCCACTTTTGATTGATTTAATGCATCCTTGCTGAATAAAAGTATTCATTTCTTTAATTTCTTTTCAAAAAAATAAAAATAAAGATTCTTACTGACCCCAAACTTTGAACGGTAGTGTATAATGCTACAGAAGCTTTGTATTTCAGATAAATGTTGTTCTTTTGAACTTTCTATTCATCAAGGAATCCTGAAAAAAAAAAAAAAGTACACAACTGTTTTCAACATTGAAAATAATCATAAATGTTTATTGAGCAGCAGATCAGCATATTAGAATGATTTCTGAAGGATCATGTGACACTGAAGACTGGAGTAACGATGCTGAAAATTCAGCTTTGCATCACAGGAATAAATTACTTTGTCAAATATATTTAAATAGTACACAGTTATTTTAAATTGTAATAATATTTCACAATATTACTGTTTTTTACTGTATTTTTCATTAAATAAATGTAGCCTTGGTGAGCAGACGAAACTTCTTTTAAAAACATTAAAAATCTTAGTGGTTCCAAACTTTTGGACTGTACTATATATATATATATATATATATATATATATATATATATATATATATATATATATATATATATATATATATATATATATATATATATATATATATATAGTACAGTCCAAAAGTTTGGAACCACTAAGATTTTTAATGTTTTTAAAAGAAGTTTCGTCTGCTCATATATATATTATATAATATATAATATATATATATATATATATATATATATATATATATATATATATATATATATATATATATATATATATATATATATATATATACACACACATACTGTGCTCATTAATTTGTCTCGAAATTTTGATGACAGCAGAAAATTTAATTAGTCAGAGAAGTTGTTAAACAAGACTTAGTTAATAAGAGCTGGCCAAAGGTTATGGCCTGTAGTGCAACGAGACATGAATGACGCAACACTAGGGAACTCAGGCCAGGCATACAAACTGTCCTCATTAACAGGCACCTTTTACTGTCTCTGCTCTCGAATCCCTGGAGAGGCCAATTAGCTACAGATTTTTTTTTTTTTTTTTATTTGTCCGGGCTTTGTGTGTTGTGCACTAGAAAGTACAACTAATCTGATTGGTTAACTGGGATATAGCTGGTACACCTCATGTATTTGCAGCATTACCCATCCAGTATGGCTCATAAGATAGCAAGATATGATTTATTCCTGAAAATGTCAAAAATTTTATTTATTTTTTTATGCATTTGGCAGACAATTTTAGTCAAAGTAACTTCAAGTGCATTCAAGGTATTCATTTTATCAACTCATGACCTTGGTGTCAGAAATACTCAATCAATTGAGCGACTGAGAAAGATGTAATCATTGGTGCTGAAAGGACTGTATTGACATGTTTCTCATTTTACTGCTGCAGCTTAAAACCTGTATTAAATATATGTTACGTTTTCTAAAGGTTATCAAAACTTTTGACATTTACAGTGAAGATAAGAGAGACTCGATTTGGTGAATTGAAATCCAGTGAAATGTAACTTGAGGCAGGTTGCGAAAGTAATTTTTTTTTTAAGCATTTTTTAACATCTAGTTCATTATAATGATTATTTTGCTATAGAGAACAAAAAAGCAGGCTTTTCTTCTGTACACAAAGAAAATGATAAAGAATTTTATATGCAGTATCTCACAGAAGTGAGTACACCCCTCACATTTTTTTTTTAAATATTTCATTTTATCTTTTCATGTGACAACACTGAAGAAATGACACTTTGCTACAATGTTAAAGTAGTGAGTGTACAGCTTGTATAACAGTGTAAATTTGCTGTCCCCTCAAAATAACTCAACACACAGCCATTAATGTCTAAATCTCTGGCCACAAAAGTGAGTACACCCCAAAAATGTCCAAATTGGGCCCAATTAGCCATTTTCTCTCCCCGGTGTCATGTGACTCATTAGTGTTACAAGGTCTCAGGTGTGAATGGGGAGCAGGTGTGTTCAATTTAGTGTTATCGCTCTCAATCTCTCATACTGGTTCAACATGGCACCTCATGGCAAAGAACTCTCAGAGGATCACTTACTTCTGTGAGATACTGTGTGTGTGTATGTGTGTGTGTATATATATATGTAAATATATATATATATATATATATATATATATATATATGTGACCAGTCACGGAAAGTAGGGACACAAGTCGGTTCTGGGGCATTTTGAGTTATTCACAGATTCTGAAAGTGTAGTCTCCAAGCTTTCCAACGATGTGTAACACATGGAAATCTGATAATATTTGGAGAAGTTGTGGCCATTTGAAGGTAGGCACTCAAAAATGCTCAAAGGGCAGAAAATGACCTCTAATTTTGCAGTTCTTGCCTGTTCTCACCTGCTGGGAGTGACAAAAGGGCTCATTTACATCTCATTTAGATAAGCCATGCCCCCTGTAAAGCTGCATGGTTGCATAGCAACGACAGACGCAACGGGAAAAATCGGACCGCATACTATTAATAATAAAGGACATTGTGCATTGTAAATGTCAGTAATTTATCTTTTTTGACATTAGGACTTTTTTAACAGGATTCTGTGATAACCGTATAGTCCTGGTTTAGACCTCAGTTAGTGGTTAGACCTGGTTTGAGTCAAAGGATTAAAAAAATCCTGTACATTAAACTCTTCAATAAATACTTTTACTTTTGACTTATAACGCACATTTTACGGCTACGGATACTTTATACTTTTACTTACGTAGGAATTTAATCAGATACATTTACTATTACATTAGTAAATCCTTGTTAAGAATATTAAGTAGTAATTGGCTAAAATTATTAGCGTCACATTCAATTCAAGAATAGTAAGGTTTACATGAGCTAAGTCATTCACACCAGTCAATTCAAGCAGTTGAAGCGTTATTCAAATTAATAGCAGATGCTAACATTACCATCTAAAAGCCCATTATAGTAATGGGGGTTTTTGGCAAGTTATACGATGCAAATGATTACAATTAAAACCACAGTCCTGAGCTAGCTAATAACAAAAGACACATGAGATAACGTGTAGCCTAATGAACACAAAACAACAAACTTTGATGTTTATGGAAACTTACCCCATAAGAAACAGAAAAGATCTCGTTGCCTCCAATGAAATAAGTTGTTCGGGCACACTTTCTCTTTGTCTGGGTCTTCTTTGTGGATGTAACCATCTCTGAAGTTTGCACTACTATGCGTCTGTTTGCCTCTAAATGTCCAATAATTCGCATCTCCTGCCACTCTTTTTTCCGCAGCTAAAGAATCCAGCCGTATGTTGTACTTCAAAACATTTTCGGTGTAACGGCCACGGTTCAGCTCGTCTGCGATATTCTTTGCGGCATCCATCTTCATTAAATTTTGATATCAGCTAGAGCCGGCCAGAGCGCTGCATAAATAAGTAGCCACGCTTCCCTTGGAGGGCAGCGGCAATAACAAAAGAAACAAAAGCCGGCGTATCCGATTCCAGTATGGAAATACAAACAGACAATGACACGCCCCTACTGCGAGATAGAATCCCAGAAAAACAAGCCGATTTCAACCTCAAAATGTACGCTTTTAAATAAACCCATACTGCTACCTAAAACACGGAGATGCTTCTTCGTGATCTCAACTAACAGATTCTGCAAAAAAACGAAATCACCAATTTTGAAAAAAACACACACATATACATGTATGTATGTATGTATGTATATGTATGTATATATATATATATATATATATATATATATATATATATATATATATATATATATATATAATATATATATATATATATATATATATATATATATATATATATATATTGAATTTATCTTGGCATAGTTGAATAACAAGAGTTCAGTACATGGAAAAGACATACATTGAGTTTCAAACCCCATTGCTTCCTCTTTCTTATGTAAATCTCATTTGTTTAAAAGACTTCCGGAAAACACGCGGATCTCAACATAACACCGACTGTTACGTAACAGTCGGGGTGTACGCCCCCAATATTTGCATATATGCCAACCCATGTTCAAGCATTAGACAAGGAAAGGCAGTATTAACGTCTGGATCTGTGCACAGACAAGGTAAGCAAGCAAGAACAACAGCGAAAAATGGCAGATGGAGCAATAATAACTGACATGATCCATGATAACATGATATTTTTAGTGATTTGTAAACTGTCTTTCTAAATGTTTCGTTAGCATGTTGCTAATGTACTGTTAAATGTGGTTAAAGTTACCATCGTTTATTACTGTATTCACGGAGACAAGAGAGCCGTCGCTATTTTCATTTTTAAACACTTGCAGTCTGTATAATTCATAAATACAACTTCATTCTTTATAAATCTCTCCAACAGTGTGTAATGTTAGCTTTAGCCACAAAGCATAGCCTCAAACTCATAGAGAATCAAATGTGATTAAATGTCATGTTAATCAAAATAAATACTTTACTCACATGATTCGATGTATGCACACAGCATGCATGACGAACATCTTGTAAAGATCCATTTGAGGGTTATATTAGCTGTGTGAACTTTGTAAATGCGCTGTAATATAGTCGAGAGCTCGTGAGGCAGGGGGCACGCGATTTAAAGGGGCGGCGACTGAAAAAATCAGTGCATAGTTAATGATGCCCCAAAATAGGCAGTTAAAAAAATTAATTAAAAAAATCTATGGGGTATTTTGATCTTAAACTTCACAGACACATTCAGGTTACACCTTAGACTTATATTACATCTTGTGAAAAAGCATTCTTGGGCACCTTTAAATATATTTGACAAAGTAATTTATTCCTGTGATGCAAAGCTGAATTTTCAGCATCGTTACTCCAGTCTTCAGTGTCACATGATCCTTCAGAAATCATTCTAATATGCTGATTTGCTGCTCAATAAACATTTATGATTATTTTCAATGTTGAAAACAGTTGTGTACTTTTTTTTTTTTTTTTTTCTAGGATTCCTTGATGAATAGAAAGTTCAAAAGAACAGCATTTATCTGAAATACAAAGCTTCTGTAGCATTATACACTACCGTTCAAAAGTTTGGGGTCAGTAAGAATTTTTATTTTTATTTTTTTGAAAAGAAATTAAAGAAATGAATACTTTTATTCAGCAAGGATGCATTAAATCAATCAAAAGTGACAGTAAAGACATTTATAATGTTACAAAAGATTAGATTTCAGATAAACACTGTTCTTATGAACTTTCTATTCATCAAATAATCCTGAAAAAAAAATATTGTACACAAATATTTTGTACAATTGTACACATTAAATGTTTCTTGAGCAGCAGATCAGCATATTAGAATGATTTCTGAAGGATCATGTGACACTGAAGACTGGAGTAATGATGCTGAAAATTCCGCTTTGCCATCACAGGAATAAATTACTTTGTGAAATATATTCAAATAGAAAACAGTTATTTTAAATTGTAATAATATTTCACAATATTACTGTTTTTTACTGTATTTTTAATTAAATAAATGTAGCCTTGGTGAGCAGACAAAACTTTTTTTACAAACATTAAAAATCTTAGTGGTTCCAAACTTTTGGACTGTACTGTATATATATATATATGTATGTATATGTGTATATGAAGAGTTTGGTTCCAAAACGCAATAACTCCATTTTGATTATTTTTGAGTAAAAAGGTGTTTTCTTTACCAAAAAATTGGCAAGATGAAAACCCCTATTTTCTGTTTCAAACTTTCACATAGCATCTTTTGGATATAAAAACATAAAAAAATTAAAATCTACATTTTGATTTTAAAAAGTTTATTATAAAAACGTATTATTTTTTCCCCAAAATGCAATAAATCCATGACACTTTTTTTTTCAAAATGCAATTAATCCATCAGTATAAAAGTTATTTTTCAAATTGAAAATACACAACAAAGTAAGTTGATTCACATGTATGACAGAGTCTAAACTTTGCCAATATTTATCTTATATTCAGCCAATTTACTAAAAATACATTCAGCCGTCGCTCCAATGGTCATCTTTGTTAATGTTATGAATTATTTTGTCATTACCGATTAAAGAGTATCTGGCGCCACCGCACAGTTAAATAAACACATTTGCCGAGTACATTGGTATTAAAAACGGCTTTTAAAAAAGCCTTTAATGTTTACAGTGTGTGGAATGGTGCGCTGTGATTGGTGGAGAGCGGATATATCGCGTTCTGCAGAAAAAGGAGACTGGCGTTTGTCGCGTTTTGGGAAGAAATGGAGAAAACATGACAGAATAACACGACGGATATCGCATTTTGCGCAAAATTAATAAATGACTTTTCAATACCGACCCAGATACAATACTGATTTTGGCGGAAACTCAATTTTTTGAAAATGGCGTTTATCGCGTTTTGGAACCAAACTCTTCATATATATATATATATGTGTGTGTATATATATGTATGTGTATATATATATATATGTGTATATATATATATGTGTATATATATATGTGTATATATATGTGTATGTGTATATATGTATAACTTTTGAACAGGATGAAGATGTCACAATCTTATTTTCTTTAAATGTCGTTTTTGATTTAGTACTGCCCTTTGGAAGCAACAGAAGATACTTGCATGTTTCCTGGATGACAAATTAAGTACAATTTACCTTGATATTTGAATTCAAAAGCATTCACCACACACACACACACATACACACACACACACACATCTTCATCCTGTTCAAAAGTTTTCACCCCCCGACTCTTAATGCATCGTGTTTCCTTCTGGAGCATCAGTCGCATTTCGGCACAGGCTTTGCAAACAGACTTTTATTATATGTACTGGACAGTAATGCAGCAACATGTAAGTAACTGTGTTCATTCTAATGCCTGATCTGATATGTAATGATTCATATTGTCATGTTCTTTGTCTATGTGTCAGTAAATCAAACTAGTGACTAAATGGTGAATTTCACGTTGTTTCTCTTAGTAGGTTGAAAATAATCTGTTATTTAAACGGTGATTAAATTTTATATAGACAGCGATCAAAGAATGCTCCCTTTACAATCGCTGGAGCTGTCAGTCAAACTGTGCGAGTTCTGGACTCTTCCCCAAAACAGAGCTAATCAGGGTAGGAAGAATGACTGTTCTTTCTAAATTATGACCATTTTTGATGTAAAAAGCATACTAGCATTATAAGTGCAACCCAGGAAACATTATAAAACAATAAAACAACGCAGTTCATGACCCCTTAAAAAAATTAATTAATTAATTAATTAATTAATTAATTAAGCTATCATTCACTGATATTCTCACCTCTCACCATAGCTCTTAAATCTCCTTCACACTTTTCATATTCAAGTCAAGCACTTCACCGAAACTTGAATTTAGCTCTGCTTCTCATAGAAAGTTTAAGAAAACTTTGAGATGAGCCATATAACTATTTTCACAGCACCGGTGAGTATACACTGTGTGCAGAATTATTAGGCAAGTTGATTTTCTGATCATATTTTTTTTCTAAGCACATTTTACCAATTCCAATCCACATCAATCTTAATAACTACTATTAATATTGTTTTTAATCATTTATAAGTGATATATAATTGTTCATGAAGGCTGGAAATGAAAAATGCCTTACATTCAGGTGTGCAGAATTATTAGGCAGGTTTGCTTTTACAGGCAAAATGAGCCAAAAAAGAGATTTAACTCAGACTGAAAAGTCAAAAATTATTAAATACTCATGAGAAGGACGCAATACTAATGCAATACTAGAAATTGCAAAGTTAAAGCATGACCAAGGGAAAGCAAAATGCTCATTGGGTCAGCGGGGTCATACAAAATCAGGTGGAAAAGAAAAGACACATGTTAACTGCAAAATAATTAAGAATTCAGGTGAAGAATTAAGTGTGAAACCATCAGGAACCCTTTAGTCTCCAGCGCCAACATTTTCCAGAACTGCAACCTACCTGGAGTCTTCAGAAGTGCAAGGTGCCAGGATCTCAGAGACTTAGGTTAGCTAAATAATCCTAAAAAATGACCCACACTTAATAAGAATCACAAGCTGAAGTGTTGTGAAATACATGAAGACTGGGTTTTTATAGGCTTTATAGACAGACAGCTTGAGAGTGACTCCTGAAGGACCAGCACCACATCCTCTTGTACCACTGTTTGAAGAATTTATCTTCCAGAATCTGGCAGTAAAGTGTGGGAGTTCACTTTTAGTCCCTCTCTAATCCTGAAATATCTGTCTTGCAGAGATGGACTAAAAATGATCTTCCAAAACTTACTACCAGATTCTGGAAGATAAATTCTTCAAACAGTGGTAAAAGAGGATGTGGTGCTGGTCCTTCAGGAGTCACTCTCAATCTGTCTGTCTATAAGGCCTATAAAAACCCAGTCTTCATGTATTTTATAACACTTCCGCTTGTGATTCTTATTAAAAGCGGGTCATTTTTTAGGATTCTTTAGCTAACCTAAGTCTCTGAGATCCTGGCACCTTGCACTTCTGGAGACTCCAGGTAGGTTGCAGTTCTGGAAAATGGTGGCGCTGGAGACTAAAGGGTTCCTGATGGTTTCACACTTAATTCTTCACCTTAATTCTTAACTCTTTTGCAGTTAACATGTGTCTTTTCTTTTCCACCTGTTTTTGTATGACCCCGCTGACCCAATGAGCATTTTGCTGTCCATTGGTCATGCTTTAACTTTGCAATTTCTAGTATTGCATTAGTATTGCGTCCTTCTTGTGAGTATTTAATAATTTTTGACTTTTCAGTCTGAGTTAAATCTCTTTTTTGGCTCATTTTGCCTGTAAAAGCAAACCTGCCTAATAATTCTGCACACCTGAATATAAAGCGTTTTTCATTTCCAGCCTTCATGAACAATTATATATCACTTATAAATGATTAAAAACATTATTAATAGTAGTTATTAAGATTGATGTGGATTGAAATTGGTAAAATGTGCTTGGAAAAAAAATATGATCAGAAAGTCAGCTTGCCTAATAATTCTGCACACAGTGTATATTTCAGATGAAACTAACCAACTTCAGGGCTATGCTGGTTTACCAGAACTAACCAAGATAAAGCAACCTAGACAAACATAGAAATTCACACTTGCCAAAGCTAGTCTTTTCTGTGGATCTTATTATAAATATCATTACTGTAATGTTTGGTGGTAATGACATATAGTGGACGTAGATATATTTTTTGCCATTGCATCTTTTGCAATCTTTTTTATCTTACTAAATAGTCAGGTTGTCTTTAATCCTTCCTGTCTTAAATATGAGATTAAACCTTTGTTGGTATCCAGCATCTCAGCTCAGTTTGTGTCATGTTAACTGCTGTGAGAAGTGGAATAAAGTGAGGAAGAAAGCCCAAGTGATTTGTGGGATTGAGTTGTGGGTGAAGAGGGTGAAGAGTGAGCTTAGCCTAGCTTGAACTCTTCGCTGTTGTTTATGAGATCAGTCCCAGGCTGCACTGCTTCGATGGACTGAATGATACCTACACTTAAAACATTGTCAGAGAAGCTACTGTCAAGAAACTAGGGCTGCACGATTAATCGCATGCTATTCTCACGCGCATTTCGTCAGTAAAGCCGGTTCCCTGATTACCGCTAAATCGCCATCACCTGTTTTTAAACGGAGCGCCTTTTAATAGACGGAGCCGTAGTTCACGGACAAGCCACGCAATATCGCGTTCATTATCGCAGGCGATTCATCTGCGATATGAACGCGATATTGCGTGGCTTTTCAGTGACCTACGGCTCTGTCTATTAAATGCCGCTTCATTTGAAAGCAGGTGATGGCGATTTAGCGGTAATCAGGGAACCGGCTTTACTGACGAAATGCGCGTGAGAATAGCATGCGATTAATCGTGCAGCCCTACAAGAAACTGTCAAACTACAAGCTACTTAAAATTTTTAATACTTATGCTATTGTCATGCTAAACTTGAAATGTATTTATCTACACTAAAAGTTGCTAATATAAAAGTGGCTGATTATTGAATTTGTTTTAGGGGGAAATTGTTCTTTATTTTTGGTTAAATGTCTGGAATAAGGTCTGTGGTGAACACAAGCTCCAGATATTTTCACATTTTAATGTGGCACATTTTGATGCTGTTTGAGCTGAAATGAGGTACACTAGAGGCAGTAAAAACTTTTATTCCATTTCATACTAGATTATAATTTCATGGGCAGATTATCGATTAATAAAGACTTATTTTTCACACAGTTCTTTGCACAGTACTGCGTTATGATCTCAGAAAGCTTTTGGCATAGCGCATGATTTGTAAACAAATACATTTTGATTTTTGCATGACATAATCATCTCTATCTGTTTGGCTTTTCTGACATACTCACCCGCTACAGCATTGCATTTGAAATGAAAAGTGCACGGGTATGGGTCCAGTGAAACAACATTCATGATAAAAGAGTTCAAAGACTTGTAGAAGCAAACGAAAATGACATGGTTGCTTCAGAAAATGTGCTTTTATATCTTGTCTGCTTTTGTTAACACTATTGTGTATGTTTAGGGCTTAGTGTAGGTGGTATGTTATTTTCAAACGCGATAAACCGTCAACGTTTTAGCGCCACTCACCAGACATTTCAATTCAGAACTACCATGATACGCAACAACCAGCATAATAAAACATTGCCAGATTCACATTCTTCTGTTTCGGATAAAACTGACCTTGTATTTAGTGCCACTCACTGGACTTTTCACTTGGAATGTAATAAATGTAATATGTAATATCAAATGTAATATCATTTTGCGGAAATGTCGCCACAGGTGTTTTTCCAGTGACTCTGTGTTGATTTATATTCCATAAATTAGTCTGATGGCATAAAATATTAAAAACATAGTGATAAACAGGACTATTTACATGTTATAATGATTTTTTTTTTTTTTTTTACCCTACAGTACATCACTTCAGCCTAAACAGCTTGTTAGTTGGAAAACAGCTGACCTATACTGTCACACTACTAAAAGAGTGAAGTTATCTCCCAATGCGGCTAATCTCAAAATGATAGCTGCTATATATCACTGAAACACTTCTCCGAAGTAAGCCCCTGAAAAACATACAGAGAGCAGCTTTCCTCAACAGGGGGTCACACACTACACGAGCTGACAACAACTCTGTCACCCAACGACTATATTTGAAAATGGTAGTTGGGAAGAAATTAGATTAATTTTTGAATTAAATTCAAATTAAATGAACCCTTTCACACAAGTTTAAAATATTCTGGCTGACCTCCCATAGTTCAGGCTGTTATTTTAGAACGTTTCCCTTGTTTGTCACGTGACACACCACGGCCACGCTGTATGACAGATGTATTGCTTTGAACGATATTCCGATTCTCAAATATGTGCAAGTGAATGTTTTGTCATTTAAAATCGTACATCATGATCTCGATCTTAATCTATAATGCGAGATTTGCGCCGCCTTGTTTGTTTGCGCCTCAGTTCAGAGAGTCCTGTCAGTCGGATTTACAGGCTACAGCGCGTGGATTCATCCATTTGTCCCGAAATACATGTGACCGATGAACTGGAAGAAGAATAGGGTGAGCTTTAGTTACTTACACAATGTCGTGCTGAACGGTTCTTAGAATGGTAAGGAACGGTTCCAGTTGTGTTTCCACTTGAGCCTGGTTCGGCACTGCACGATTACAAACTGTTCTCTGCCCGGAATTCTCGGCATGGTCGTCTAACCGTGCTGAACCGTGCTGGTAGAATCCATGAAGTGTCGGCACTCAGGATTGGTCACTTGTCTGTTAGGAATGGTGAGAGAACATTGTGCTTGGTACGTTTTTCGTCTTCAAACCAAATTTGGGTCTTCAGCCGACGTTTAAATGCGAAGATGCAAAGGATGCGAAGTTTAAATCCTGTCTGGCTAGTGCACATCCCATAATGTTTACGTGTAAGATCAGTAGGCAGAGAGTAGGTGTTTTTTTGTGGCTGTTCGAATGCATTCGACCACACAAGCGTCGACACTACGAAAGCAATCCGGTCGAATGTGTTTTCGACTACCTCTGGTCAAAAGTGGACAAGCTCAAAACGTTTTAGACCCCATTTACACCTGTATTTAGTGTCGTCCACTGTTTATCCTATCGACCAAAACACATCTTAATAACAAGTGTAAACAGAGCCTGTCTGAAAAGCGTGGCCTATTCTAGGTGACTGAGCTCATGTGACCTTTTTGATATTTTAAAATTGTTGACTGTGAATGACACCATGCCAATTATTTTCTTTTTAATGAGGGGAAGCTTTCTGTTTTCTTGTTTGTTTATTTGCTTGCATCTTGTATAAACACACAATTAGTGGTACAAGGCATTTTTTTGTGCTGTTTTGATATTATAATTCAATGCGCAGCTGCTAATATGACAGTCTGCTAGACTAACTTAGATAGCCTTGTAAGCAACCAGTCTTTTCTTACTGTTTTTTTTTTTTTTTTTTTACTCCAGCAGTGTACGCCGAGCGATGTGCACTTTGGGATGAATGTCCCAACGACGGTGTAATTAAATTTCACACATTAACACTTAGATCATTACAAGCACACTAACCCTCAGCCACCGTCAGACAAGCTACAAGCGGCGCCTGCAGTCTCTCTCCTGGAGCCACAGGAATAAAAGCCTCTTAATGTGTAATTCTGAACGCATTCATGGTGAACGAGTCCGACTGAGCTGAAAGAGCCACAGACTGCGTACCTTGCAATCTCGTCAGAAAGACGCATGCATGAAATCTGTTGACTCACTTGTGTGTCCGGTGCTGCAGTGTTATTGCATTCTAATGTTTTTTTTTTTTTTCGAACCTATTTATTCTATTCTAATCAATATGAACAGGAGGTGAGCATGAACAGGGAGACAGGCTTTGAGATTATACAGCTATCAAGTTGTGGCCTACATTTTCATCTCATAGTACAAACTGGAAATAGTATGTACACAATATGTTGACACGTTTCAGAGAAAGAAGCAGGGCTGTAACCACCAATAATTAGAAATGGCCAAATTGTACCCCCCAATATTTGATATTTTTAATGTTGCTCTGCTGTACTCCATTATGCACTGTTCTGTTTGTTGTTAGGATGACAAAAAAAAAAAAAAAAAAAAAAAAAAAATTACATTTTTAGGCTGGTCTGCCTCAGCAGTCAAACAGAGCTCATCACTGTCAGAATAAGTGAGCTGGCCAATCACATCAAAGAAGGCGGGGCTTTCTGTTTACAGAAGACGGGTGCGAATTGACCCTTCGCCAGGAGTTTGATTGACAGGCGATCTAACCAATCATAACGCCGAATCCGCCATTTTGTCCGACAAAGCAGTCAGGGGAGTTAGTAGATTAACGTTGGTGGACTTGAACTTGAAAAGTGATGTGTACTGATGTCTTTCTGTGATTGAAATGTGGTTCATTCATGTTTATTTGATGATATAAATTAACTAGTAAGAAGAGATGATCGGTTCATGAGCCACTTGATCTGAGGCGCTACGGTGATCTGTCACGACACATTAAAGAGCTACAAAATGGTATTTATTGTTTAAATTTCCTTAAAAATTACACATTTTTTTAATTGAAATTTGAGACTTTATTTCATATCAAAAGTAACCTGCTCTGTCTTGTCTGTCTGTACATTGTCAGTGGCCTCTTTGCTCCGCGATGTATTTTTCACTGTGTGAGAACATGATGTGTGGTGTGAGAGTGGCATGGCTTGTCGGACATAGCAACAGTAACTATAGGAGGCGGGTCTTTGTGAACGATCAATTCCAATGAGTCGCTTTTGTTTAGCAGTGAATGAGTACGTGGCGAGTAAGTAGCTAAACATTTAATATTTGAAGACTGTTTTGATTGAAATATTCAGCGACCAACAGTAGCTAATATCCAGTGATGCAAACTACTTAACATTTTTATGAAATTTTGCCGTTTTGCTACTATTTGATTAGTATATGATTAATGTAATTCATAACTGAATGTGACGAGACAAACATTTTGCATTTTTGACATATTAGACATTCAAATAGAAGCGTGAATAGTTAAAAAAAATATAAATTTTGGCAAATAGTTTAAATTGATTATCTACGATAGACCTGGAACTTCTAACATTCTTATTTCTTTTTCCTTAATCCCCTTTTAATTTCATTCCTTTTAATAAAAAAATACCCAATAACACCCCCCCAGGAAAAAAGCCCCCCGAATGTTCAAGACATGGTTGTGGCCTTGGAAAGAAGGGAAACAAATGAGCATCCGTACTATCCAGAAACGAGGGACATGAATGTGGATGGCTGTATTAGAGGAAGATTACTCTGAGGGACACGAACAAACGTAGCCAATCACTCTGCCCCCTGTATGACCACATGTTCTACTCGGACCGTGGAGGAAATGGCAAAGGTGAAAGCTTAGCGGAGATTATGCAGAACCGGCTCAACAGTGTGCCAGTGGAGCTTTGTGAAAAATTATTCGAGGGAATTGACGAAGAAAGAGGCAGCTGTTGTGTCACTTGGGCAGTTTTTTTGGATGCCAGACGTGCGCTCGGGTTTGGTGGCGGCTGGTTTCTGGGTGCTTTGATCTATTACGGGCTCCGCTATAATAATGAATGGCGTGTATTTCCATCATTGGATTAGATGCAGAGCTCACCCTTACGTCCCTGTCCCTCTTCATCACTCTCTGTCAAAGAGCAGACGTGGCAGATTAAAATATTGCCTGTGCTGTTGCAAGCAAATGTGAGCAGTGGGCAAAATGTGTAATGGCTTCAGCATTAATAATGGATAAGTATCACTGAAAAAGCTTTGCCTACTCTAATGCATAATTCATTTCTGCACCAGCACGGAGATGGACAGTAATTAGCTGTCCGCTGCCCTATTGAAGTAAAGGTGCTCAGGGTCAGATTATACTACACTTCCATCTTAAAAGGGCGAGTGATGGACTGGACCACCAAGTTTGTTTTAGCAGCGGCTGTGGTTTTTGGTCATGCCAGAGCGGTGATGTTAAAATCACCAAAAAATTAGCATTCTGTCATTTACTCACCCTCATGTCGTTACAAACCTTTCAATTTATATTTATTTTAAGTTTTAGTAGTTGTATCTGCTTTTGACATTTTTATATATATATATATATATATATATATATATATATATATATATATATATATATATATATATATATATAAATAAAAATAAAAAAAATATATAAAATAAAAATAAAAAAAATAAAAAAAAAATCAAAAGCAACTCTAAATATATATATAATAAAAATAAAAATAAAAATTTCAAAAGATACAACTACAACTTAAAATAAATTTAAATTGAAAGCTCTCTCTCTCTCTCTCTCTCTCTCTCTCTCTCTCTCTCTCTATATATATATATATATATATAATATATATATATATATTTTAAGTTTAGTAGTGTGTTGTATCTGCTTTTGACATTTTTTTTTTTACTATGACATTTCTCTTAAACATTTTTTTTTTTTGTTTTTTAAACCATATGAAATCAACTTGAATAGAAAGATAACATTCCTAAGTATTTCACATTTTAAAGTCGATTTTTGAAAGATTTTTATTTAACATGAACACTCTTATTTGTCATTGACCCCTTTTCCAAAGTCAGAAAAAGTGAATGTTATGCTCAGAGAGGAAGACAAGATCATCAGTGAATGATGACATAAATCTTTAGTTTGTACTTTACAAAAAGTGACATGAGGGTGAGCAGATGATGTAAGAATTGTCATTTTTGCTTGAACTGTCACTTTAAAGGAGCACACACTGAAGCTCTGTGATTAAAGAGTGCCTGTGTTTTGAACAACCATGTTCTGCTTCCTTTTATCCATCTCCCTGAGGTGAGAAGTAAGCCCAATGACTTTGTTCTTAAAGTGTGAGAGAAAGATTTCATGGGAGATATATTTTACTGAAGCATGGCAGTCAGCAAACTAATTAAACAAGGCATTAAATGAGGGCATTAAGGTAATAGCATTTAAGCTGTGGAAAAAAGGTCATACTTTCCTTACACTGCATCCAAGATTAGTGAGAGAAATGAGATAAAACAAATAAATGACAAAAAAATAATATGTGGATTATCATACAAAGCTGTTCAGTTATGACTGGTGTTTCTGCATATTACATGTTAGCATTAAACGTAAAGCCTCTTTAATATGAAATTCACCCTACTGCTGTATTTACTGCTATATTCCAGGTTAAAACTTGACAGAAATGGGCTGTGTTCAGAATAATGTTACTGCAAAATACTGCTTACTGCCTACACACACCCCAACCGGAGCAGTGGGTATCCATTTTGCGGTGGCACCCGGGGAGTGATTGGGGGTTATGTGCTCAAGGGCACTCGTTTTCTGCCAGTATTGAGAATCAAACCTGCAACCTTCAGGTTACCAGTCTGACTCTAACCATTAGGCTACGACTGCCCTAAAAAGATACTACTGTTGGAAAAGTTTATGCTATATTGCACGGAAGCTTGTTTCCGCCATGGAATAAAAAAATAAAAAAGGTAATTGCGACTTCATATCTCACAATTCAGACTTTATAACTTTCAATATATTTATAGCTCACAGTTCTGAGGAAAAGTCAGAATCGCGAGTTATATACTCAAAATTGTCAGGAAAAAGGTCTGAATTGCAATTCTTATAATAATTGTGTAATAAACTCAGACTTGCAACAAATAAAGTTCTAACTGCAAAATGTAAATTCACAATTCTTACTTTTTTCACGCAGTTGCAATTTTATGACTGGCAATTCTGACTTTTTCATAGAATTGTGAGATATAAATGCAATTATGAGTTATAATGTCTGAAATTCCGAATTGTAATATCGCAATTATCTTTTATTTATTTTTTATTTCATGGCAGAAATAAGCTTCCATAATATTGTCTTGCGGCAGTGTGGTTACATGACCTTACTAATTTGAATATTTAATGAGGAAATACATACAGTATACTGTATATTTTGCAGTTTTAAAAAAAAGAAGAAATTTTTAAATGTTTGGCAGTCTGATTAAATAATGAGTGAAAGTTGAGACATTTCAGTTGATAAGGACTGATATGTAGGGTAAAGAGCTATAGAAGTACATGGAAGACAATATCTATTATTATTATTAGTAGTAGTAGTAGTATCCAAAGGCAAATATGACAGAAAATAGAAATTTAGCATCACCTTCATCAGCAGCTGTATTGTGGGATACAGTATTCCATGCAGTATGCTTTGCTTGCATACTTGCATACTTGTATACTTAAATATACACTTGTATACACATTTGGACTTATTGTCATAGGTCATCCTGTTATTCCATATACAAAAAAATCTTGCTCTCTGCAGTTAACATACTGCATATAGCAGAAATATTATGCAGAGTAGTACGCTGCAAGAAAGGATTCAAGATTATTGTAGTTTTACAAGAAAATTCTATTTCAGTCTTTCAAACTAATTTTATTTTATTTTTTTTATTTTTTTTTAGATTTAAATCAATGTGTTACTTGATATTTATTTGTAATTATTTGTGAAATTTACTAGTAAAAATTGTTTCTACATCATTTTGAGCATACAAATTGGCACTCTCTTCTGTCTTTCTCCTGCTTAAACTGAACATTGTGGCTGTTTTTCACAAGTGTGATTGCATTGTGATTATGGCGGCTTCAATTTTGTTTTAACAAAACAAATACATCTTGCTTGGCAGGTAATGTGTCATTTTGTGCTTTTCAGTCTCTCCACATCGTTCCTAGTTGATGGTGAACGTTTTACCAAGTAGAACACGTTCCTTGATCGGCATCCTTGTTGATCCTGGAAAACATCCCAATTAACCAATCAGATTTGAGGGACAAGTTTACAGTTTGTCAAGTTCAGGCTTACAAACAGGGTTAGGTGCTTCTACATCAGTGTTATCCAACTTTCATTTCCCTCTGATTATAGGGATAAGTTATGGGTAGAGATAGGGTTAGATTTAGGGGTAGTGAAACGGCTATGTTTTTAGACAGGAATGTCTTTTCAGGATCAACAAAATATGTTTTACTTGGCAAAATCACATGGATGCTGAGTTCATTCATCCACTCCATCTGCATGTACTTCTTCAAACAGTAAGGCCTGTTCGAGAGACACAGAGAGAGCAATGCAAGGCTTTCAATGGAGTGTTGTGCACACCAGATGGAGAGATTAATTTGTTCAAAAATGTCTGAAGATTCAGTCTTTTTAAATCATATATTTAGCAGACATTTACAAATGAGATTTTTACTGACACACTACAGCAAAACATATAAATAACTTGTTTAAAACCCTTTTTGGGGGGTGAAAATACTGACATTCCTAAGACTTTATATATATATATATATATATATATATATATATATATATATATATATATATATATACATACATACAGTAAAAGGACCAAATTAAGTGTGAGCTGGAGGGTCAGTCCTAGAGTTCTCTCTCTCTCTCTCTCTCTCTCTCTCATATATATATATCTAAAGAACATCTAAAGTTCTAACTTTAGATGTTTCTTGCAAGAGTTTTGGCTGTTTATTCAAGGATCTTGGCTTTTTTTTTTTTTTTCTTTTTTTTTTTATTAATCCGGTTACAACAATGAAAAGGTTTTTTTATGGTTCACAACAGCTCTTTGATACATCAACTGTTGCCTTAACTGTATTACACATTGATGGCTTATTAAACATAAACATTGTAAGATTGTGCATGTGAACACACTCATTAGGTGTTTATTTGATTTTTTTTAAAGGTAACAAACAAACATGGAAAAACTGGAGAGAGCTTTTTTTCTCAGGTGATTCCTAAATGATCATAGCTTGTAATTTTGGTCAAAGGCTTTACAAAAATTACCGGCAAATCAGCAAATGATATATCAAAGCTATAGAGTAGAGCACTCATTTACTGCATATTAGTCACAGATGTGGCGGTAATGACATTGCTCTTTGATGTGAGTCAATGGACATTTTTACAGTACAGTGAGCCAACATTAACAATCTTAATGTACCCACGCTGCTGTTCACTCTTAAATTGAGCAATGTATGGTTTGTTAACATTGCCATTTTGCAGCTGTCTTTGTTTTTTAATGTTTTTTTTTTAGTGTAATATCTGTGTAGGATATTGCCTGTGACAGATGTGGCAGTGCTCATGCAAAACCCCGCAGCTTGAAGCTGGGAGTGCTGGGAATGGTGACCTTTCAGTCAAACCCTCATACCATGTTTACCCTGCAACATATCTACACACAAACACACGCATAATTAACAGCCCTCGGATACAGTCCCACCTCCCTCTCGCGGTTCACTCTGCCTCAGTCTAAAGTATTCTCTTGTTCTTCCCCTAAGTGTAACAAATGAAAAACACATAGCTAGGGGAGGTCTGCACACACATACAGATTTACACGCAAGCACCTTTTCCTCTAGTCGACATTCCCTGTATTGATCAGTAGCATTCAGGCAGAGATGTACAACACAGGAAGGGTTTCAGGCCTCTTACCTTCACTCTCAACAATAAGCCCACGGTCCTCATCCTTGAGTGTGAGCGCAAACACAGGCTCCTGCATGCTGCTATGCCCTGCTGTTGTTCAGCACAGCAAATGCTTGTATAATTGCAGCACATTTAAGGCATTGTCTTGTGATGTGTTGGGCTTTGATTTCACGTTAAAGGGTAATGACTGTGGAAGAGTTGGGACTCTGAATCAGGATTATTTTGAACTTAAACTATTTAAAACATTTCTGTTCATTGAAATAAAATATAAAAGTTGAAAAACATAAACTAGTTGAGAATTAGAAGCGGTTTTCTTCTGTAGAAAGGTTGAGGCAGTAATATTATTAACTAGGAATAAATAAAACCTAAAACGAACTAAAACTAAAACTGAAATAAAAATAAATGTAACCTAAATAGCAATTAAAGTAAATAAATAACAAAAACTAATGAAATGACAAAAACACATAATGAATTTACTAAAAAATTAATGCTGTCAAATCGATTAATCGCGATTAATTGCATCTACAGTCAGGGTTTCCGCGGGGCATTAAAAAGCATTAAAAGTCATTAAATGGATTCTGTGAAAATGTACGCCTTAAATGGCATTAAAAATCATTACATTTGATTCCTACAGGTATTGAATTTTGAATAAAAAAATACTACCAGTTTATTTTGAATATAGGCTTCATAATTAATAACTTGTGCTGTCACAAAATATGTACACTCCCGTGATACACACGCGGAACCAGTTTTGTAATTGTCTCCGGCCGGTGTAAAATTGCCGTAACGCCGTTTTGGACAGCGGCGGGCTGGGACCTGAGTGCTTGTCATACGGAAGGGCCAACTTAGTGACTTTTTTACAAGTGCATTGTGACAAATCTAGCGACTTGTTGAAACCTTATCTAACTTCCGAGATTCCCCGGTACTGCCGCACGAGCGCGAGATCTTGCTTTCCTGCCGCCAGCGCACCTCTCTCTGCATCTGTTCTGTTCAGTGAGCGGCGAAGACGTGCAGCGCATTCAGTTGAGGCTGTGCGCTCTATCAGAGAACAAATAAAATAGATACTATTGAGTGATCATTTTATTGAAAAATGGGCTACTTTCCCATAGACTGGAGTGAGATCATAGATGTCACGTCTCTGTCGCGATCTTTCCTGTTGTTCACGCGCGTCAGTTCAAGCAGAGCGCATGAACCGATCATCTCTTCCACTTCACTAGTTACAACAACCTCTGAAGGTATGTTGAAAGATACAGTAAAATAAAATATTTACAAATGTTTATGTTAGATGCGATTAATCGCTATTAATATGGATTTGACAGCACTACTAAAAATTAAACTAAAATTAACATAAACATTAAAAATAGAATTCGAAATGTTATTAAAACTAAAATAAAAACTAA
The DNA here is from genome assembly GCF_018812025.1 of Megalobrama amblycephala. Lineage (NCBI taxonomy): Eukaryota > Metazoa > Chordata > Actinopteri > Cypriniformes > Xenocyprididae > Megalobrama > Megalobrama amblycephala. Next base: position 45,896,953 of record NC_063047.1, read on the forward strand.
ATAACGACGCTCTGAATGCTTTAGTAAAATGCATGGATTTTTATTTTTAAAAACATAATTATCATTGAGCCCAATGTAAAGCCACAGCCTTTGAATATAGCTTTATTACAGTAGTTTAGTATTAGTACTAGTTTAGTAAGATTACTGGAGTAAGTTTTACAAGAAAATATGATTTCAGTCTTTCTACTTCAAAATGTTATGTTTAATTTGATGTTACTTGCCACATCTTTGTAATTGTGAAATGCACTAGCCATTTCTGAGTGAAAATACTTTTATTTGAAATCCTACACCATTTTTTTATTTATTTTTTTTCCGGGTCAAATTTTTCAGCCATTCTAATAGTAAAGCAGAGCTGAAATGATAACTAGTTCAGTTTCAGAAATGTACAGGAGTACAAACTTGATAACTTTATAGTAATTGTCATACGTGTAAACTGTGGATTAGGACTACATGGGAAAAAAGTCAAAAATATACATTTCAATAGTGATGGATGCTTTGTTCATGCCGGCAATACAAATTCGAAGAGTCATATCTCAGAATTGTTTCTAAATACATCTTAAAGGTCCCGTTCTTCGTGGTTTTTTTTGAAGCTTTGATTGTGTTTATAGTGTGCAATATAACATGTGTTCATGTTTCGCGTGTAAAAAAACACCGTATTTTTCACATAATTTACTTATCTGTATACCGCTGTTTCCACTGTCATAAAAACGGGCTGATGACTTCCTTGTTCTATGAAGTCCCTCCTTCAGAAATACGTAATGAGTTCTGATTGTGCCAGCGGTTCCTGTGTTGTGATTCGACAGCTCTGAGCGCACCGTGCCCGGAAAGGTCACGCCTCTTACCATAACGGGGAGATGCACGCGCTCAGTGTTATCGTAAACATGTCTTTAATTTTACCCTATCAATTTGAGCCGGAATCAGACCCGGAGAACATAGATGAAGAGGATCGAGTAGAACCTGTGCAAACACGTCTTTTGCAGGATGTCACAATGGTAAGCAGTTTATTTACAGTAGGTAACGTTACATAGGCCTAAACATAGAACAATGATTCGCGTGGCTGCAGCTAAACCAGCATGTGGTTAAACAGTAAACAACAGATATAATCAACAAATAATTTAAACTGATCATAACAAAACACCAACAATCGATGGTGTCCGGTTGAATTACTACACTTTTTTAAAAGTTTTGGTCGGATAAGTTTCAATTGCCATCTAGTTAACAAAGCTAAACAGCGTTGCCCTTTGTGTGATAAGTTACAGAAACTGTTAAACGCACCAACGTAAATAATAAAATACACTTACCGGTTGTGGTCCACAAACAACGCCTTCTCCAGACAAAGAGGGAACTGCTCCATCTTTCAAAAATAATCTCTGTGCGAATCCGGCATTAAACTGACTGAGATTGAGGAAGCTGTCCTCAGTAAAATGTGCTGCACATAGTTTAACATGTGGATTATAATTTTCGGGAACCGAGTTAAACATAAATTGTAACCACTGATTTCTAAGTACAGCGTCCCTGGGAAGGCCAAACAAAGGTGATTGGACTGCGGGATGAAAATAACAGCGTTTCGACGACATGGTGACAAACACACTTTACAAACGCAACTCTTGCTCTTCTTCGTGGGAGCGCAACAAGACCACGCCCCCTTTTTTTGTGTATTCCTGTGGGCGGAGGTTAGTCAAAACACAGTTTTAGTGACGTCATTAAAGAAGGAAGTAGAGGGATGTAGTCCAAACTGGCCGTTCGATGTAGGCTATTTCTGTTAAATAAAATATCTCGCTTGGCATTGAACTTTGAGCTTTAAAATTTTACAGATTTTATTTATACTCTAACAACAACATTACACACTAACTAAAGTTGGAAACATGGGATCACGAAGAATGGGACCTTTAAGAGACACATCTGAAGAGAAGTGATCCATGATTCACTGAAGATTTAAGATGCCCTGTCCTGCATAATGAAAAGTCATAGTAGCTAATATAAATTAAAACAAGAATATAGGAATGGTCTTTAATGTAAATGGTTTTAGTCAGTTTATAACATTTTTCAGTGCCTTGCGTTGTGAAACATTGCACATTATATACCACTTGTTCAATTTCTCAGTTAATTGCTGGAGCATGTTACTGGAAATAATTGTTAATTGCAGCCCACAGCAAAGCAATTGTGAACTGACAACAAAATGTGAGAAAGACTTGATTAATTCAGTTTTTCTTCTGCTTTGCCTGCTTTTATTTTACGCCAAAGCACTGTGTCTATTTCAGTGCATAGCAGAGCTCTTTAAGACGTCATGCTTCTTTGATGAATGAAGTATTAATGTGTATACATCAAAGATTGACGTGGATACCCAGAAGAAAAAAATAAAGGCTCATCGTTGTGTTCAAAAGCTATACGTTTGAATGCTTTCATAAATTTCTTTCTGAGTGCATATAAGCGATGTGACTAAACAAAAGGACAAAAAAACAATAACACAGATTTAAGTGGAAGAGTGCCTTTATCACATCACGTATGGTTAGGATGCGGCGCGCACACAAGTCAGTATAGCAGCAAGAATCTAATGTAGCCTGTCCTCCTGTCAAATATAATGGCTAAATGTGAGAGTTGAAGGTTTGTGTGAAAATTGTCAGAAATTCTCCGTGTTGAGCCTCTTATGAGAAGCTTTGTCTAGAGCACTTGTTTAAAGTACAGCAAGCTGTCATCCTTCAGGGAGGTTCTTAACAGAGAGCTTCTGCGAGGTGCAGCACTTCACTATCAATGACACATGTATCAGAGTACTGTGGCTTTAATTCAGTTTAAATCTAAAGGAAAGTTGAAGCTCGTTTGCGGCATATGAAAGGAAAGTACTTTGACAGCTGGCAGCTTGATGTGGTAAAATGAACTAATAGATTTTAATATGAAAATAATAAGATGCACCGATACTAAATTTATTCGCCAGTACCGCTAGCCGATTATTCAGAGTGATATCTGCCGATAATGATTTTATTAGGGAAAAAATATATACAGGGAGTGCAGAATTATTAGGCAAGTTGATTTTCTGATCATATTTTTTTCCCAAGCACATTTTACCAATTCCAATCCACATCAATCTTAATAACTACTATTAATATTGTTTTTAATCATTTATAAGTGATATATAATTGTTCATGAAGGCTGGAAATGAAAAATGCCTTATATTCAGGTGTGCAGAATTATTAGGCAAGTTTTCTTTTACAGGCAAAATGAGCCAAAAAAGAGATTTAACTCAGACTGAAAAGTCAAAAATTATTAAATACTCATGAGAAGGACGCAATACTAATGCAATACTAGAAATTGCAAAGTTAAAGCATGACCAAGGGACAGCAAAATGCTCATTGGGTCAGCGGGGTCAGACAAAAACAGGTGGAAAAGAAAAGACACATGTTAACTGCAAAATAATTAAGAATTAAGGTGAAGAATTAAGTGTGAAACCATCAGGAACCCTTTAGTCTCCAGCGCCACCATTTTCCAGAGCTGCAACCTACCTGGAGTCTCCAGAAGTGCAAGGTGTTAGGATCTCAGAGACTTAGGTTAGCTAAAGAATCCTAAAAAATGACCTGCACTTGATAAGAATCACAAGCTGAAGTGTTATAAAATACATGAAGACTGGGTTTTAATAGGGCTTATAGACAGACAGCTTGAGAGTGACTCCTGATGGACCAGCACCACATCCTCTTGTACCACTGTTTGAAGAATTTATCCAGAATCTGGCAGTAAGGTGTTTGAGTTCACTTTTAGTCCATCTCTTATCCTGAAATGTCTGTCTTGCAGAGATGGACTAAAAATGATCTTCCAAAACTTACTGCCAGATTCTGGAAGATAAATTCTTCAAACAGTGGTACAAGAGGATGTGGTGCTGGTCCTTCAGGAGTCACTCTCAAGCTGTCGGTTTATAAGGCCTATAAAAACCCAGTCTTCATGTATTTTATAACACTTCAGCTTGTGATTCTTATCAAGTGCGGGTCATTTTTTAGGATTCTTTAGCTAACCTAAGTCTCTGAGATCCTGAGACCTTGCACTTCTGGAGACTCCAGGTAGGTTGCAGTTCTGGAAAATGGTGGCGCTGGAGACTAAAGGGTTCCTGATGGTTTCACACATAATTCTTAATTATTTTGCAGTTAACGTGTCTTTTCTTTTCCACCTGTTTTTGTCTGACCCCGCTGACCCAATGAGCATTTTGCTGTCCCTTGGTCATGCTTTAACTTTGCAATTTCTAGTATTGCATTAGTATTGCGTCCTTCTCATGAGTATTTAATAATTTTTGACTTTTCAGTCTGAGTTAAATCTCTTTTTTGGCTCATTTTGCCTGTAAAAGAAAACTTGCCTAATAATTCTGCACACCTGAATATAAGGCATTTTTCATTTCCAGCCTTCATGAACAATTATATATCACTTATAAATGATTAAAAACAATATTAATAGTAGTTATTAAGATTGATGTGGATTGGAATTGGTAAAATGTGCTTGGGAAAAAAATATGATCAGAAAATCAACTTGCCTAATAATTCTGCACTCCCTGTATATATATATTCTTTCCCAAGTAATTCTGTATACTATACAGGGAACCTTCTCATTTGATACATTACTATTATATTAGAGTTTAAAATTAACAACAGAGCCCAAAATATTAAATCCAACTGCTATTTGTTTTCAGATACAATAATTACACTCAGATTTAAAAAAAACTGAAATGTTTGTATACGATGCAGATGCACATAAGTTTTCATAAGCACTTGTCTTCATGACACATGTATTTAAACATACATAATTAAAAAGTAATTAAGCTCCTTGCTAGTGTTTTTTTTTTTTTTTTCTTCTTCTTTTCTTTCTTTCTTTCTAACTAACAAACTTCCTCTGAGCTAAATGCAAGGATAAATGACATATTGTTCACAAGCTGTTTTATTGCTGCCTTTCCACGGTTGAAACAGATTGAGTGATAACATGAGATGTAATGCATATCGGTAAATGGTACTGTACATTTCAACATACCTTTTCATGTTTATGCATGCTTTTTTCGTGCTGTAACTTGTATTAAAGAGAAAGAGATGAGTCATGCTTCCGCTTGAACTGAGGTGCTACAGATAAAATACAATTTGAAAGATAAGACTGTTTATTATCAGAAGTAACAAAGCACAGAGCTCTTTGCGATTAAAAAAAAACACAGACCTGGCAACCCTGGCTTGAACTACGGGTGATACATAGGGTCAAATAGAGCCTGCTTTAATGTCACTGTTTTATTTATATATTTATTTATTTTACTGTTAATGTGTTACTGGCCCTAAATTCAACACAAGAGACATTTTCTTAACACAGTATGAATTGCAGTCTAACACATTTATCCGCCCTCTTTTGATTGACAGGATATAATCAGCCCTGATCATCAGCCTATGACCGGTAGTAAAAATAATTGCTTTCATCGGCTGATACCAATTATTGGCCAATACATCGGTGCATCCCTAAAAATAATGATTAACATTTTAGGTGAGTAATTATGAACAAGTTAAAATCTACATTGAAAATAAGCTTATTTTGTTGTCACAGTATATGAAATATGAAATTCCAGTCTTCCGTGTCTTTTTATGATTTTATTATGTTGTAAATTGTATAAATACTGCCTCAGTTTAAAATGGTATATAGACCATTTATACTTTATATCAAAACATGACAGTTGAGTCATTTACAATATTAGAGAATACGTCTATTTCAAATAAATGTTCTTTTGAAATTTCTATTCATCACTCCTGGAATTCTGGAAAATAGTATCATGGTTTTCACAAAAATGTTAAGCAGAAAAACTGTTTTCAACATTGATGCACGTGAAAAACGCGAAGGCGTCCCCCGGTGGCTGCTTTCTTTCTAATTTCTCACAGGCCTCGAGGGCCGTGACTCAAACAGGCCCAGCGAGTTTCATTCCGATCGGCCCCTGTTAACCTTGTCTGACAGCCGCTTGAACTTCATTGGACGACAGGCACTGTGTTATTCTCAGACCTTGGACAAAGACACTGCATGCCAGTTTTCAGGTCAGTCGGACTGACTGTTGTGTAGCTATAGCCGTTTTCATGTTTGTTTGTTTTTTATTTCATAGCGCCACCAAGTGGCCAGTCGCCATGTCCTTATTCTCGTAACCACAGACTGAGCCCATGCATAGGTTTGCTGAGGGTGTGTCTCAATCAGCTCCCTAGTTCAGTAGTCAGGGCGTTGATCAGGGAGTCAGCCATTTTAGGGGCTGTCTCAATCGCAGAATCCCGCCAGGGCACGGAAATGTTGGCTCCCTAAAAAGTCCCACAATGCACCGTGAAAACCAGGGAGCATCGATGCTCACTATGCTCCCTTAACGGAAGTTCTGAAGCACAACGCACGAAAGATGTTTTTAAAAATACAAACCATTATTTTATTATATTACAGCATAAACATACATCGCTAGACAGGTAATCAACATAATCTATCTAACGTTTATAATTAATTTACAAGCATAATTTAGTAACAAGCAAATAATTTATCATAATGTACTTTAAATAACATTACAAGTAATGTCAGAAAATATCAGCTCTGCTGTTGTTCATAAATACCAGTAGTGATGTTGTACAATGTAGACGATATCATGTCGCCGGAAATAGAGTCATAAGTGTCCCAATGTGTAGCGAACCAGCGTCCTTTACTGTCCTTACCAGTGCCTGAATTCGTGTACACGATATATTGATTCACAAGCTCGGGAGCTAGGGAACTGATTGAGATGCACCCTGAGTTTGGTGGAATCATCTCATTCCGTTCAAGAGGAATAGCTGTTTTAGTAAAAGTGGCCACGCCTGCTTTAAAAGTTTAGAAATTTTGAATAGAAATTTTGACTTTTTTTTAATAATTATTGACAGGTCAGACTCCAGAGCATCTTTCTGCACTGGTTTGGTTGCAAGCGGGCAAAAAAAAAAAAAAAAAAAAAAAAAAACTAGGGCTAGTAGGACTAAAAAGTACGTTTTTCAAAAAATCCAAAATACCCAAAAATTTCATATGTGATGAACATTTTAGGAGTTATGAACCATTGCGTACTTTTGACCACTAGTAGTGCCACCATTAGGCCGATTGGGGCACGCCTTGATGACATTGTAGACGGGGTGAGTACTACCGTTTCAAGTCTCTACAGCTTATGGTTTGGTCTGCCCAATCACTTTAGGGGAGAATGCTGATCCTTGAAAATTTTAACAATTACAATAGGCTTACAGCACTATGTGCTTGAACTCCTAATAATAATGTGTGGAAAGTGTCATCTGCTCTTCGTTGACTGAGAAACCAAAGACTGTTACTGAGTTTTTTTAAATGAGCGCATGCGTAAGAATTTCGAGGGAACGCCTTCCCAAAACTCATGCACGAGTATTGGAACACGAGTGTTTACCACCGGCATTCGCTGTGTCGTGTTAGTGGATTCATTATGTCGGACTCAATGCAGGTAACTCATAATCTGCAGTTGTTACTCCTGTCTCCTGACAAAAACATTGCATGCGGCGCCTGTGGAGTGTGGAAAGTTACTGGAGCGCGCAGCCGCGCTCGTCTCTCACAAGGAACGTCACGGCAGTGATTGACAAGCCAGAGGGCCAATCCGCGCACGTCTCTCACACGGAACGCCACGGCAGTGATTGCAAGCCAGAGGGCCAATCGTTTACGCGATCATCATGGCTGATGTTTTTAAGGCCCTACCTCGTGCACAGATGATGTATATTAATATTATTCCTTTCAGTGCACCTAAAAAATTGTCTTTTATCAGTTAGTAAAGACAGTTTCAAGTAATATTGCAAAAATGTATAAAGCAAAACATCCTCTTTAGCACCTTTAATAATCTGCTAATTTACTGCTTATTAATATTTAATAAGTTAGTTATTATGTTCAGGTATTGGGTAGGATTAAGAATGTAGAATAAGGTCATGTAGAATAGGGTATTAATATGTGCTTAATAAATACTAATAAATATTCTAGGAATATGCATGCTAATAAGCAACTAGTTAAAAGACCCTAAAATAAAGTGTTACCGTAAGGGTTAGACTTTACAACACTCTACTGTCAAAACAAATATTGATGTTTTATTAAGAACATATCTAATGCGATTTGAAACTGAAAGGCATAAGCTATAGTGATGGAGCTTTCTAACATAAGGCATGCCATGCTATGTTAAGTTTAAATGGCCCAAATACAAAATCTCAAGATTATATTGAATGCGGCCCGCAGACTAAATATCATTAAGAAGTTGTGGCATCTGTTGCTGTCTACATAATATGAAGCTTATGTTGTATAAAGCTGTAAGCCTCTTCAGCAGCACTAGAATGAAAGTATCATACAGCATGAAGCTTGTTTTATTATCTTCTGTGTGATGGAGTTCAAGAGGGCAATGATGTGGAGTAAAGATTGTTTTTCAATTCTGCATTTTTATCATTTTTTATTTCATATGTTTTATCGTGTTCTGTGTGATGGATTTCAAGATGGAAATGCATTTGTGTACTGTTACTACACCACTGTATAATCTGAAAGTGGTGTAATACTAGTGGGGCAAAAGTTGATTGGCTTGTTTGATAACATTAGTTAATTAATGAATTAACTAACATGAACGAACAGTTACTGACTAACATTTATTAATCATTGTTCATGTTACTCAGTAGTACTGCAATTGTTCATTGTTTGTTCATAGTCCACCTTGTAATAACTAATGTTAACAATATATATATATATATATATATATATATATATATATATATATAAATTGGTGTAGAAGTACTGTTCTTAGATCGTTAACTAATGTTAACAAATAAAACCTTTTTGTAAAGTGTTAAAATAACTGTTTCTAGAAAGCAAAACATTGGTTTATTCTGTTATTTGTATCCAGGCTTGTAATACTCACTAACACCAATCTTCTTGTCAGTGAATTCCCAACAATAAGATCCTGTTTAGAGAATAAATATTTTGAGAATTAGAGTTGAGTATAATCTGAGTGATACAAGTATGATATGCTGAGCGTGACGTGTAAAAAAATAGGTCAATGTTCACAAAAGCACACACACAAAAAAAGATGGAGATGAAGAGTGAATCATTAAGAGATGTTTGATATGCTGCTGGGGCATATATGTTTGCTTAAACAGCTTTAAGCTAATGCAGATATTCGTAATGGATTTTGCGAGTGTTTAGGACTAAACCATCAATTCTTAAAGCCTAGAAAAAACCAATGTTTGAAAAGCGAAAAGAAAAAAAGACCTGACAAGGGCCTTTCAACATACAACACAAAACTGTGCTATGGTACAGTGATGGTATCAGTGATAATACTATAATCTCTCAGGAAAAAAAGATATATATATATCTGCCCTAATATATATTAGGGCTGTCAACGTTAACGCTTGCGATTAATTCAAAATCCTTAATTTTAAAAGTGCATGTTGATTATATCAGAGATGGCAGAGAGAATTATTCATTCCAGTGTCAGTTTCGCTTTAAAACACAAACTCTGTCATTGTATCTGAAGAGCGTGAACCCTCCCGCATCCCGCTGTTCCTGTCTGAACGGAATGTCGAAACATCCCACTGTATGGCCCACTGTATGGCCAGATTATATGAAAACTATGTTTCTCGGCTGGATAAAGCAAATCAGCTTCTTGCTATGAAAGTGTTGATGGATGAAGATCGCAATCAAAGTAAAGACGATTGCGGTGACGTACAAAAGCATGCGCGAGTCCGTTATATTGATGCGCAAACAAATAATGTATGCGCGCTCTCGGCGCACTGACCGCACGCTGTATTTATGCATAGACTCATTTCAGTACATTCACGTTGTTTTCACACATTCAGGACAATGTTTGGATTTGTCCTGTGTATGTTGCTGTGTACTTTAGTATATATTTATGCAGGTCAAGGTGGTTGGTTTAGTTTTTTTTTGGCATCTCCATGTGGTCCTGTTCAGTATTGCAACTTGACTTGTCTAAAATGTAAACAAGCTCTTTGCTGTTGCACATACTATACACTGTGATTTTATTATTATTTTTTTTTTTTTATGGGTGGTTTGGTGTACATGTATGAATTATATGAAATCATATAATTTAGTTATTTGGTGTCCTTTTTTTTTTTGGAAAGACATCTTTTTGAAAAAGCTGAAAAATACAGTTTTGTGAAAATCACACTTCAATCTGATGGTTTACTTTGCTGGATATAGGCAATGATGGCAAAATGGACATGTTAAACAAGATAAATGGTGTATGCTTAATTTCACGATAAGTGTGCGATTAATCACGATTAAAAAAATAATCTATTGACAATCCTAAGATATATATTACATATTCATTAAATTATCAAGCCATTGTAGCCAACAAATGTTTATTTAACAAATAAATTCATAAACCATATACATTTATAACATAAAAAATTATCCCCAACTTGATATTTGTGAAAAATATCTTTCCACATAATTTGCGTAATTGGTTTTTGACCCAAAATCTTTATAGTTATTGAGAAACAGCTCTGTGTGAGAATGTTTGTGTATGCTAACCAGCCATGGTTGCCGCTTATAGTACTGAGTGAATACTGTATACCAAGGTAATTAGTCCAAGGTACAGAGGATAACGCTGTGTTACCATAGTACCATGTTCAACAACACATGCTACTTTCGTGCATAAACCACTTCTCTCATGTAGTTTCCCTCATTATGAAGAGTGGATGGCAGCTCAATCATCTGGACATCAACAGTTTTAACCTCACTGGGCAGGTAGCCAGGATCATAAAGAGGCTCTTGCACCAGGAGGTCCATTACTGACCTATGCCACCCCACAACATAAGCCTCAGCTGGCCTTTAGCCATGTGTATATGCATCCTAATCTCTTTGTTTTGGCTGTGCACTGACATCCAGAATGAAACTGAGTTAATTGAACAAGAAAGAGTTTTGGAATCAGAGCAGGAGTGGTGAGCTGAGGTTAGGTCACTTTTTGCGTGCTTTCTCTTAGTGTATGATTTTAACAGAAAACTAAAACGCAAGATACGCTTGCTAGTTTTCTGGTTGGCAGAGATAATTGCAGGTTGCCATGCAACTGAATTTATCCTCAGCTAAGAATTAGAACTCTGTCAGTGCAGATGAAGGTTGTGATAAGAAAGGATCCGCTTTGCATATGAATAAAGTAAAAGCATGCATCTGCATTGCTCTGCATCAATTAGGTAGCACAATTTGTATCTACTGGTAAAACATCCAGTCATTCACTTTGGGTTGGTGCATTTCTTTTTCTCTTTTATTAACCTTTTGTTTTGTTTAGTTGATTGTTAGTTTTTATCATAAGGATATGACATGTTGTTGTTGTTATTTTTTTTTTTTTGTTTGTTTAAATCTTTTGTCTGTACAAAGAGGAGCCATGTGTTTCTAATTGGTCTGACGCATTTAATAGTAGATCATTCTTTAAGGAAAAACTTTAGCAAATGTGTGCAACAGCTGTATGCCTGGTTGCATTGGAAACACATCAGGCAGCTCATCCATTCTTTATACTTTTTGTTTTTCTTTCAATTTTCTTTAATGTGTAATGTTGCTGTTTGAGCATGAAAAAGGTCTGCGAAGTTACAAAGCACAAAGTCACTCCAAAGGGAGTTATTCTCCCAAGGCAGCGGCTAGTAGTGTGTTGTCGCCATGTCCAAAAGACACTGTTTTTTCCACCCAAGATCTAACATGGTTGTTTTCAAAACAAGGTCGAAGCGGTTGACCAATCACAACCAATCCAGCCGACCAATCAGATCACACTGTGCTTTTCGGAAGGAGGTGCTTCACATTCAGTGATTCAAGCATGAAAACCTGTTCTAGAAGATCCCAAAAACAAAATCAATACTTAAAAGAGCATGATTATGGAAGCTTGTTTCCACCACTGAATAAAAACATAATTGAGTTTATGTCTTGCAATTCTGACTTTTTTTTTTTTTTTTTCTCGCAATTGTGTTTATATCACACAATTCTGACTTTATATCTCGCAATTCTGAGAAAAAATTCAGAATTCTGAGATATAAACTTGCAATTGTGAGAAAAAAAGTTAGAATTGTGAGATAAAAGTTGCAATTATCTTTCAAATAGCTCTATTGCATGGTGGAAATAAGCTTCCATATTTTTTAATGTTAATTTATACTTTTTTTTTTTTCTTTTTTTTTTTTCTTTTTTTTAATGTTAAAGGTATTAGTGTAGTAAGAAATCAACATTAACTTAGCTATTGCATTAACTAATGCTAACCAAAGTGTTATAAATAAGCAGTCAAATATGAATGGCTTATGGCTTTAATGCTAAGATTTAACAAAACTATCAACAGAAGCTAGTCACGCTCAAATTATTTTGTTTTCTTAACCAAATAAAACAAGAAATAACAAGGAGCAGCTTGAAAACAGCATCTGAAGCCAAAACAAAAAGTTCAAAGTTCATGTTAAGAAGATTTACTCATTTAAAATTATTTCCTTGATGTGCCTTTCTTAAAAACCAAAAACATGAAACAACATGGAGCAGCTTGAAAACGGCATCTTTGCAACAGAAGCCAAAACAAAAGGTTCAATCAAAGTTAATGTTCATTGTTGTGCTTAATTAATTAATTTATTTATTTTTTACAGCAGCTGTATTCTTAGTAAATTTAATCAAGATTTTTAGAAATGCACCTGTTTAAAATGATCACCTTGATGTGACTTGCTTTAATGACAAATCATATTTCACTTGAGCTTATGAGTCAATCATGCATTGAAGCCTAAGCTACCAAAGTTTCCTTTAATCTGTCATCGCAGCTGCTTCTATTGTCATGAGCTGACAATCTTTGGCTGGCAAAATTGAACAATCACAAACGTATAAGCTTGATCATCTTATCAAGAAAACATGGGCATCAAAAATCATTCTTTCTTATGCCTAAAATGTGTCTCTTCTGAGGCACAGCACTTAATTTTTAAAAGAGATGCCCTGAATGTGCAGGTGCTGATAGATAAAGGATGGGAGGAGAGGACAGAATAGAAATCCGGAGAGCCATTCAGCTATCAAACCGAACTGCATAATAGGTACATAATGCAGTTAAGCAACGATTTTAGAAAATCTTTCTGTACTTTTTATTTTATTTATTTATTTATTTATTTATTACAATGCAGGAGTGTTGAATATTTTGTTTCACCTGAAGCAAAATTAGTTGAAAATGACTTTAATGATACATTAGAATCTTTCCATTCACCAACAAAACACTTGTGTTGTTTAACATGTCAAAATGGTAACTACAATTATTTTATTTTATTTTATTTTATTTTATTTTATTTTATTTTATTTTATTTTATTTTATTTTATTTTATTTTATTTTATTTTATTTTATTTTATTTTATTTTATTTTATTTTATTTTATTTTATTTTATTTTATTTTATTTTATTTTATTTTATTTTATTTTATTTTATTTTATTTTATTTTATTTTATTTTATTTTATTTTATTTTAGTGCATTTATTTGAGGTTGCACACATTAGGTCTTTTATGCAATATAAGTAACAGAGAAGAGAACTCAGCCGGGCCTGCCATTGTGGTCATTGATTTTGCATAGCTGTTTCACAGCAAGCCATCACACTGAAACTGTAGTTCTGTGGCAGCGCTAGGCCACTGGGACTCTAAACAGGATTGCTGTCTCTGAAAAAGTTGAGAAGCGAGAAGCAACTCCTGCCAACATACACACAAACAAATAACACACACATCCACAAAGACACTTAGAAACTAGCACACACTCGCAAGACTACACCCAGAGGTACACGCATCACAGTGTCATAAAACCCAGTGTGAAAACCAGCGTCATATTCAAGGTTTACAACATCTCATGCCTGCAGGCGCTACTTTTCACAGGTACCAACAAGAAAAATGTTTCAGTAATAACACTGATAGAATGGAAGACAGTTTCCACACATCCACACACCATTATCACATTATTAAAAGCATTGAAATGTAGAAATGTACCTGTATGTGATTAGTCTGTAGACAACCAGTTTTAAGGAGCATAAGTTGTGCATGCAGACCGGCACATTTAGACATAATAGCACCAGCCAGCTGCATCCTCCATTCCTTATGGAGCTACAACATGCCATAATGCCTGTGCTTTTATGAAAAGGAGAAAAAATAAATAAATAATTAAATAAAATGGAAAGGCTTCCTCTGCCATTTTTCTTTTTCTGCACATTAATTCATGCAAGTTTATGTGCAGTAGAACACCTGCTCACAATGTAGACTTAACTGCTGGGATATGTAAATCATATCGTATAGTTTCCATCAGTATACATGTTCTCTAAGATGCTTAGGGATTGTTAAATGACTTGGCAACCACAGAATCAGCTTTGAACAACAACAGCAACAAAAATGGCTTGGAAAAAAACAAAACAGAATGGAAGAATTAGCTCCATTTAAATTCATTAGTGTGAATTTGAAATGAATTGGCCACGCCCATAGGATATTGAGTATTATGATATGATATGAATGAGGCATTTACTGAATAGTAAGCGTCACACAGCAGAGATATTTAGTTAGTCTAACACAATAATTATATAATTTTGACTAATTTAGCCTATTTATTCTCTGATATATAAAGGCTTTTTTTCCCTCAACAGGTAAGACATTTTTTAAAATTATTATGTCTGATTTTACTGGTTTTAATTTTTTATCATAGAACACCACACAAATTGTACCACATTGTTTTCAGATTTTTATAAAAAATATAAACTTTTTAACTTTCTAAATGTAAATATTGACACAAAAATCAATGATCATGTAATGTTTCTTGAAATTACCAATATTGGTTTGAGTATTATCTTATTGGGTAATTCAGGAAATGTCTTTTAATGCATTTTCTACTTCTGATAATTCAGATTGCAAGTTGGCATTCTTCAGTTCCCAATTTAGTTCCAATTGGTGCATTAATTAAGATAAAATGGAGCTTTATTTGCAGCTTATTACACGGCTCGTGATTCTGGTCCAGCGGTGTGTTATCCCCAAGAACAACCGGTAAAAAGTGATAACGCAGGCTTATCCGGGTAACTGAAGTCGACGCTTTACGCTTTGCAAGAACGTTTTTTTGTTTTTTTTTCTCGTGAAAGCTTTGCGTTTGGTGAGCTAATAAAATATTAAAACTCAACTCAATATTTTGTGTACAGTTATTTAATTATGTCATCTCATATCACGGACTCAATCTCTCTTGTTTCATACAAAGGCCGCTGCTGCTATTTTGTGACAATTAATTTGCACACTGTATTGGATTAACAAACAGGTACGATTTTAAAACGGTTTAATCTCAAATCAGTATCTCTTACTTTCAACTGCTTTCTCCGCGGGAACTTAAAGAGCAAATAAAATATTTCGACTTAGATCAATATTTAATGTCTAAATATTTACTTACATGGCAAGTCCTGATCACCCTGATATAGATTTATTCTGCGATAACAACCGGCTGGATTTACATTATACCTTACTCGTATGTCTTACGTATGTAATCACGAAGCCAGAACTGTCGTTTAACGTAACGGGTGCTGTTTTGAAAACCGTCCTTTGAAGAGTCTCAAACTCTGTCACGGCTCGATGTCATAATATGAAACACTTGAGAAAGTTGGAAGGTCTTTACATGTGATTGCAGACTTGCATGCCTACGCGTTCACCTTGGAAACTAAAAGCCCTTGAGTTACTGCTGCCGAGTGTGGTTGGCAGAGTTCATTAGCGGAACCTGAAGTGGCCCCAGTCAGCACAAGAAGAGCTTCCTCTCACCCGCACACTCCCACACATGTCGACCCTTAATCTCACCAGTCTCTTCACTGTCAGTGTACGCAAACACCTGCTGTTATTGCCTTTCCTCTGTGTTTCAAGAATGTCAACCGAACAGGTGCTATATATATACAGAACCAATTAGAATGAGTTTACGTGGCCAAAAACACTAGCCGTGAAAGGTGGCAACACTGATGTCTCACTGCTGTTTTTCTGCTTCTCTGTTTTCTTGGTTCCACCAAGTTGTGTTTTAATGTCAAATAAGTCCTTAACACCTAAGCAGAATTCAGGTGACAAAAAAATCCCATAGATTTGTGTTAAAGTAAGGGCCCTGGCCATATTTAGAGACCAGAATGTCATAGAAGCTTAGAGGTGGGCTGTTTTGACTTGGGCCAGTAAGCAACCACCCAGAACCCCCTGGCAACCACCTGGCAACCACCCAACCTAGCAACTGTATAGCATTACATTAAAAACCATTCAGAAGACCTTAGCAACATTGACAACCACCCACAACACCCCAGCGTGACATGAGCCATTCAGAGCAAAATCTTGTTTGCTTTGCTATGCTATGCTTTTCATTTACCCATCAGTGTTATATCCAAAATAAGCTCAATGGAAAATCAGGCTGGTTACTGGTTTCATGGTATATCGCAGTTTGAAAAAAGTCAGGGTTTCAAAACCGCAAAAAATTTCTGTGATGCCGTCCCTGTGATATGAGTCTCATCAAAGACGTAAAGTGCAGGAATCCCTCAGGTTGTGTGTAGCATAGAGAGTAACACGACCCTCGCCCTCTGGTTGGTGTGAGTAATCAGTCACTAATGTAAAATGGCCGAATGGGGGTGAACCTGGAACTTTAGTATAGGATTTTTTTGGGTACATTCAGACTTCCCTGGAAAATCCAACCTCACCACTGTACCAGCGGATGAGTCTGGTCGGCCATTGAATCGATTCGATTTCTAGGGCGGATCAAATCCAAGCAAACAGGAAGCGGAGTAAACCAATCAGAGAAGGTCTCCCGTGCGCAATCTTTGTTGATATTGAAGGGACTTTCACCGCACTAGAGTTTGCGTCACTGAAATAAACGAATCTGATTGCACGGAACGGTTTGGAGTTGACTCGAGGCGCGATGGAGGGCGGACTGACCAGACTGATATAGCTTGTAGAAGATATATCATTCTGGACTTGCCAGGCAACATTCAGACAGCCACGGATTGAAGGAGGAAGGACATCTGACTTGTAAGATGCGTTTAAGAAGAGTGTCTTCTAGAGGAGGCAATTATATGTCAAATTAGTGTTGTCAAAAATATTGATATTTCGATAAGTATTGGTACTGAAATATCTGAAACAGTTCCTTTTCTGCAGTATCAATACAACTATATTAGCTGCGCATTCTCACTTTCTTCTCTCTGACGACGAATTGACACACACCCGCCTCCTCTCACTCACTCGTCTCCTTTGCTCCGATTGAATAGTCCTTGTATTGCGCACAATTTTAGTCATTCCCGCAGATTTCGTGCTCACACCTAAAACGTGCGCACCACTGACCTATAATAAGTGGCGCTCTCATAACGCCGCCTCTCAAACAGCTCGCGAGAACCCAATTGACTTCTTTTGTGGCTTATTGCACTTACATATAAAATGATGTCAAAATGCCCATCTTGCTGAGTAGGTCAATACAGTCAGTTGTGGAAAGTAAATAGTTAAGAGAAAACGCATGTTTAACAGTATATTGGATCCGTGCATTAGCTCTTAAAGTGACAGCAGCCTAATAAACCTGCTTCCATCTGTCATGTTAATCAAAGAACAAAAGATGCCAAGAAAATCACTTGCTGCTCTTGACTGAATAACTTTTTTAACTTTAATTGTTAGCATTAATCTGTATTTAAAATATATTGTTTAATGGGGGGAAAAGTTGTTGTTTTTACCCAGATATTTGAAAATAACACATTTTAGAGCTGTAATTGCAATACTTTGATATAGTGAAACTACTATATTATATCCTAAGGTTATCATAATCTCATACCAGCCCATGCCTACTTGCTCAGTAGCTCACCTGGTTCAGCGTTGCACTTGCGATGATGAGCATTTGGGTACGAGTCCCGTGAAACACAAACACAATAAAAGTGCTTGTTAGGAGATAGTTAAATGGTGTGGTTGCTTCAGCAAATGCATTTTAATCTTACATTTGCTTTTGTTAATCAATTAGATTAAGTGTAGGTGGCGCATTATCTTCAAATGCGATAAAGCTTTTATTTCAGAAGTAGAACGATGCTAGATTTACGTTCATCTGGACGTTTCACTTTGAAAACATCAATATGTGCAAGAAGCAGCACAATATCATTTTACAGAAATGTTGCCACAGGCATGTTTTTCCACTGAGCTGGGATTGGTTATGTCATTTGCTATAAGTATTCAATAGATCCAGTCAGCTAAATTCTCAGACTGCATAAAATGACTAGTAACGTCGGAAATAAATTGCCAAGTTAGTGAAAACAGAAGTAGTCCCTCGATGAGACAACTTCCCCAAGTAATCCCTTCTCTGGGATTGGGAAACATTACTCAGAGCTTGATTATTCTATCGATTTTCCCCCAATGGAAACGTTTCCCCAACAAGAACGCACAAATTGGGTCCTGAAAGAGCCAGGCTGGCTCAAGCATGCTTGCGATCAATGCACACTTCACGTAGTCTGTTGAGTTCAATGTTGTGGAGCATGAACAGCCATTTGGTTTTATCCTCCCAGGCTTGAATGTCTCTCATGTTCATAAACGCCGCCACCTGTTATGTACTCTAAACACCTGTGTTAATCAGAAAAGAGGAAATTGATTCGCAGCCATAACAGCCTGCTGTGCTGTGGTTCTGTTCTCCTGCTGGAAGACCCTTATAGTCGATTCTCAGCATACTGCATATTAGCTTAATGTTCCTAACCCCCTCTATTTTACTGCAACAGCAAATATCAGTAAATGTACAGGGTGAAGTCACCATTTTGTTTTGTTCATTACCGCACATGACAAGAAATGTCTGTTCGTTTTGGTGATTATAGAGATTTTCTTTCTTTCCCCTCAGCATCCTGTTGTGTTTCCTTGTTTGGATTCTTTGTACTTTCTGTGTAACATGTATTCTGCATTCAGTTGGACATCTCTGTCTGACCTTTCCTCTGTCACATATTTTGTTTTCTACTCCATTAGATTGCCTGTTTTGTTCTCTTTCTTTCTGCAGCCAGATTAGTGTTTTAAAAACAAAAACCGAACAAAAGAAAAAGGATGCTTTTTTCCTTGGAAAGATCTAGTCTAGCAAATAGCATTGTCTGTCCTCCTGGATGAATGATTTAATAGCTTTTTAGTGTGTGTTATTAATGTTCATTGATATATTTTTTATACATTTTGCACCTACACTCTAATAAATACAGGTTCTTTGCAGCACTTGTTCTTATCAAGAACCATTTTCACTATATAGTGAACTATGTGTAGTTGACGGTAGTTTTTGGAGATTGGAGAAAGATGTTCTTAGTGTTACATTATAGGTTCTTCAGGTCAGTTTTTTGGGGTTTTCTAAAAGACTAAAATACTTAGCTAATGCAAGTAATAAAATGTTACTAATCATGTAACTGTTAGAACAGCAACACAAATAGGCTTTTAAAATGAGGAAATTATACTTATATATTTTGATGGTAATGCTAATGGTTGTGTCCAATCAACCTGTTTCAGTATTTTGCCTGTTCATCTGTTAACACGGACAAGCTACTTGTTTAACTTTCATCCTTGAAAAAAAACATTAATAAAAGAGCAGAGGGGAGAAAATGCATGGCAAATAGCAAGCGGCACCGTTAATCTTTAAAATTTACACCTTACAATTCTCCATAAAGTCATACATTTTTTGTATGACATAAAGGTGAGTAAATGGCAACGGAATTTAAAGATTTGCACAGAAGATTTGGATTTGCACAAAAGATTAATATGACTACACATGCTAGTCGATGAGTTGACTCAACTCCACATCAACTACATACATTTATCCACTAACCATTCAGAAATGTCCAGTGGCATTCTAAAAGTTGTAACTTCTTCCTGAATCTCTCCATCAGTGTCTGACTCCGGTTTGAACAATGTAAGGCTGAACACCGTTACTGACAATCCTCATTTTGGCTGCGTGAGATTCTCCAGCTTTGTTGTTGTTGAGCAACTAAAGTGCTAGCTGTTAAAACTCTGGCCTCTTCTGGAAAGCGTGCTGGGAGCTCATTTGCATTTAAAGGGACACACACAGCGTGTTTTTGCTCATGCCCAAATAGGGGCAAATTTGACAAGCTATAATAAATGATCTGTGGAGTGTTTTGAGCTGAAACTTCACAGACACATTCTGGGGACACCAGAGACTTATCTTGTAAAAGGGGCATTATAGGTCCCCTTTAATTTATTCCTGTAATGTCAAACCTGAATTTTCAGCATCATTACTCCTATCTTCAGTGTCACATGTTCCTTCAGAAATCATTCTTATATGCTGATTTGGTGCTCAAGAAATAATTCTTATTATCAATGTTGAAGTCAATTTTTTGACGCTTTCTGTGGAAAACATGATACTTTTTTTTTTTCAGCATAAACAAAGTTCAAAAGATAATAATTCAAATTTGTAATAGAAATATTTTATAATATTATAAATGTCATTTGTGCTCCATCCTTGCTAAATAAAAGTAATTCCATACCAGAAAAAAAAAAAAAAAAAACGTAATCGCCCCCAAATTTCTGGCTTCTGATGCATCAAGCTGTAAAAACTAATTTTGGCCCTAATTGGAACCTGTATTTTCAGGTGCACAAATTTGCACACTATTGCTGTGTCCAAAATTGCCTCCTATACCCTCATTCACTCTTTTCTACATTAGTCCACTTAAAGTAGTGAATGAAAATGATTGAGTGAATTCGGACACTGAGAGCGCCGGAAGGGCTGCTGTTTTTGCATAATTTGTGCTTGCTGTTTAATAATCATTTGAAACTGCAAATGATTATTAATGAACAGCAAACTGACAGCTCCAGTAGTAATGAACAGAATTATCTTGAACTCTGTCATGGAAACTATGTATAAACCTTAATTAAACAATTTTATAATCACTTAAAAATGAATTTATACCTGTATGATATTACGCTGTACCCACATTGGACCAGCGCGGTTTGGAAAATGGATGGATGATTCAGCTTCTGGCAAGACACGAGAATTCATTTTGCACACGACTCTCACAGTGCATTATGGGTATTCTCTAGCTGTTAAGCATACATCAGCTGTACACTCGTTATTGTGGTGCATTGTGGGATTGAACGAGTCCACTATGGTTTCGGACACCCCTGCAAATGTCTGTGCCCTCAAGCAGTGTCCTATTTAAAGGTGTAGGGGGGCGGTTTCAGACACAGCCAACGTCACACTTGAGATATTTGTAAAGAGCTGCTTGTGAATGCAGTATAAAGCTACAGCTCTCTCTAATGACTCCAATGACCCTTAGACCTTTATAGACTTTTACTTTTCTCATTACTTTTACGATTAGCTCATCTCAAAATGTCTCCTTTCAAATGAAAGAGTTGAATTTGCTCTGACATGGCCCTTTATTATAAGAAGAATGGCCAAGCTTTTATTCATCTTTATGCCCAATAATATTTAATCTTGACCTTGGGTAGTGGAAATTAGCTCTGCCCGGTGGTGAGACACATTTGATGATATGAACGTTTTCTTGTGTAATAACAGACGTTATCGTCAAAATGTAAATCAACCAATAAAGTTTTCAGCGTCACTCGGTATCTGCAGTACAGTCAGTGCTGTTGGCACCAGCGACAGCGTACCTATTCATGCATAGCTAAACTAATGAAGGATTAAACCTACTTTGGCTCGGAACGCCTAATTCTGCCAGATGAGCTGTTTAATGTGGGTTGCTTTGAGGGCAAACAAGCCCCCTGGTCCGGCCCCTCGAATTTGCATAATTCCTTGGACATCTTAGTTCTACTTATTGGTCTGCTCTGTTTATACATCAGTAGATTAGAGGTCATTTACATGTATATTTATGAAATGATAAGATAATGCGTAATAACAGTCTTGGCAGAAATCAGTGTGTTGAATGTAAACACGCATACAGCCAAAGCTGATTAAAGTGACAAAAGAGAGCACTGGTCAAAAAGGGCACAGAGCTTTTCGTTTGGCAGGCGTGGGAAACGATGGATTCTCGTATTTGTTTTAAAATTCAGCCTTGTGCTTATACCTAGGCGTTATTTTATTTTTGAGACGCACAAAAACTTCAAAAACATTATCCAAGTCATATTTGACCTCAAAGTCAATACAAATATATAACATAACATAAAAAAAAAAAAAAACTCATTATCGTGATTGATTTAAAATGATGTTTTTATCTTGTTTTCCACTACAACTACATTAATATACATTTACTTGAGAAGCAAAATTGTTTAAGTCTTGTTTACTGAAACATTGATCAAAATTAAGTGTTTATGCTTAAAACAAGAAAAAAATATGTCAGTTGGGTAAGAAAAATAATATTGTTTTCCCTTTGAATTAAGCTTATTTTTCTTGCTCCACTCACAGATGTTTTTTAAGCACAAATTCAATTCATTTTCATGATTTTTCCCCCAGAAAAAAGGAGACTATCTTTAAAGGGTAGTTCACCCAAAATTGAAAATTCTGTCAATAACTCCCCCTCATGTCCTTCCAAACCTGTGAGACTTGCATTCATCTGACACTTTGATGCTTCAAAAAGTTCATAAAGAGATTGTAAGAAATAATCTGTATGAATTGAGTGGTTTAGTCCAAATTTCCTAAAGTGACTTTATATAATGAACAGATTTAATTTAGGCTTTTATTCACATATAAACGTTGATCAGCGAACATGAACATCAACCGAGCCTGCTTGACACACGGGAACAAACCTCTTGCAGAAGCTCAAACGTGCTGCGTGACACATGAGAATGCACCTCATCTGTTCTCGGACATGTCAATCAAACATACTTGAGCTTCTGATCTGTGAGTTGATGAATGTTATATGAATAAAAGCCTAAATTCAATCTGTTCATCATATAAAGCGATTGCGTCTCTTCAGAAAATTTGCACCAAACCGCTCAATTCATATGGATTAATTTTACAATCTCTTTATGAACTTTCTGAAGTGTCAAAGTGGTAGTTGTGTTGCTGTCAATGGAGGGACAGAAACCTCTCACAAGTTAAAATATCTTAATTTGGAACAACATGAGGGTGAGTAATTAATGACAGAATTGTCATTTTTGGGTGAACTAACTCTTTAAGTCATTTCGCTTCTCAAGTAAATGTATATCGATTTAAGAATGTTTAGATATTTTTCATAGAAAACAAGATAAAAATAATAAGCAAGAAAACCCATATTTTGAAGTGTAGCATTACATTTAATTTAGCATTGCAGACATGAGTTAGCATCGGTGCTTCTTTTCATGTTTTTTTGAAAATATCCTCATGAAACCCAACTAACTGACAAACATCACTTTGACACCGGATGATTTCATGGTAGCTAAATGTGGGTTAATTGCTGATGATTGCAACGTGGGGCTCTTACTGTTCGCCTAGATAATTTTACCCCCTAGAGCTGCAGACGTGGAGGCTAAAGTGGGTCTCCTTACGCCATTCGCTGAGGGGCCAGCGGTTGTCAGAGAGCTCCACGCAAAGGCTCTCAAGGGAGGAAGCGACGGCCCCTCCTATCCATCTCTCCCTCTCTCACATCCACTTTCCGAACCGCCGTAATGAGCAGTTAAATGTAGCCTAGGATGCTGAAAATCACTTAGGAGGATTCCCTTAATGCATGTCTCCAGACAGCCCACAATTAAAATTTAAAAATGAATTTAAGCTCCTGCATAATTTACGCAGACCCCAAACTGCTAATGGGGTCGACAGCTGACAAAGAGGGGTGGGTTCGGCTGTTCGACTTTTTGTCTTTGTGTACGCACCACTGCCCAAACCGGGGCTGGCAGACACCGGCACTCTAACTCAGCGGGGAGGTGCATCAGGTGCATTTTGGGATTTGTATAGGAGGGTTTGTTTGTTTATTTTTTGGTAGTTGATTGTTTGCGTGGCTTTTGTTTTCTCTGCTTGCAAGCTACCTGAAGTCATGCATGTAATTCGTAGCAACTGTGTTCAAAATGGCATGTGCATAATTGTAATGTTAACATTTTTAATCACGGATGAGCACAGTAACTCAGCTAAGCAGTGCGGTAAATTACAGTAAATGACGGCAGTTGGATCCTGGGCTTTAAGCATGTAGGTCATTGTCCTTTTGGATAGCTAATTAACAATTATTACATGCAAATATACCCTTCTGTTCCATTATGTCTAGAGCTGCGTAGGTTTTATAGTTTTAGTCATAGCATGTATTTGTGTGTGTGCTAATGGGTCAAGATAACACGTATTAATTTCAGAGATCTCTGAAATACTTGATTCTGAGTGGTAAGTTGCAGAATTCTAATGTCAAATATTTTTGTGAAATGACCACTACAATTGGCCATTTTTTTTTTTTTTAAAGCCAACCTAAGCTCATCGGTAAAACATGCCTCTATACCCACTTTTTTTGAATATCTTCCTAAAAAGTACCTATACTACAAATCACTGCAGTTTCCAGTTGAAATGAACAATAGTGCCATTAAAACACCAAAAAAAAAAAAAAAAAAAAAAATTTAGTCCTTTTCACAAATTATTATCACAGATCAAAATCACAATTTTCACCTGAGATGTGAAGCCAATTTACAGGGGTGTAAAAATGGCTTTAGAAAGATGACAGCATCATTATTTTATTTAACACAGACTGGTTGGTCTATTAGCAAAATATGTTGATTTTAGCAATCTTTGTTTCATTATATGCCAACAGTGAGAGCTTTTTTCTTTTCTTTTTTTTTGCCTCAAGTTTGCATGCCTATACCTCAAAAAGTATTAAATATGTTTTAAAGGTCCCGTTTTTCGTGTTTTTTTTTTAAGCTTTGATTGTGTTTATAGTGTGCAATATAACATGTGTTCATGTTTCGCGTGTAAAAAAACACAGTATTTTTCACATAATTTACTTATCTGTATACCGCTGTTTCCACTGTCATAAAAACGGGCTGATGACTTCCTTGTTCTATGAAGTCCCTCCTTCAGAAATACGTAACGAGTTCTGATTGTGCCAGCGGTTCCTGTGTTGTGATTCAATAGCAGTTTAGCGCATCTTGCCCGGAAAGGTCACGCCTCTTACCATAACGTGGAGATGCACGCGCTCAGTGTTATTGTAAACATGTCTTTAATTTTACCCTATCAATTTGAGCCGGAATCAGACCCGGTGATTGGACTGTGGGATGAAAATAACAGCGTTTCGACGACATGGTGACAAACGCAACTCTTGTGTATTCCTGTGGGCGGAGGTTAGTCAAAAAACTGTTTTAGTGACGTCATTAAAGAAGGAAGTAGAGGGATGTAGTCCAAACTGGCCGTTCGATGTAGGCGACTTCTGTTAAGTAAAATATCTCGCTTGGCATTGAACTTTGAGCTTTAAAATTTGACAGATTTTATTTATACTCTAACAACAACATTACACACTAACTAAAGTTTGAAACATGGGATCACGAAGAACGGGACCTTTAATATCCTTTTAGATTCTGGTTCTTTACCAACATTCCTTTTGGTATCTTCATTTTAAAGGCCCTCGATGATTCAGTCCCAGAGATATGGAGACTTTAATGCAGCTTCATGAGTTCATTAGATATCTTAATATCCTTCTAGATTCTAATTCTTAATAAAAACTTCCTTTTGAAATCTTCATTTTCAAGGCCCTATATAGTCCAGTCCCATAGATATGGGGACCTCAAAGCAGCTCCATGTTCACCCCCTTTTTCAGTGATTGAAATCCAAATGTGGTTCACTTTGCACACAGCTGATGCTTATTCGAATTAAAGAGGAATGTCTGAAGAATAAATAGTGTTTAAACTAGAAATGTATCTTGTTTGTGTAAAAAAGTCATTTTTACAGCCCTCTAATTTTGCTCCAAATCTCTGATGAAAGTTGTCATTTGGACCCCCATCTACAAAATAGTGGATTAATCAGTAAATATACTTTCTAAATAACTCTGGTTGAGGTGACACGGAATGACTCAGCTATGCTAGTCTCTTGTATCACCATGTTGTCTCTTTCTTGTCACATAATGCAATTTCAACTCAAATCAATATTTAATGTCTATTTATTTGTTTATTTGGTAGGCATCTAATACATGTGATAATGTACAATTGGCTGGTCATTACTGCAAAATAAACTCTTTCTGGGTGATTCAAGACTCAAGTTGGGGTCACCCTCTCTGGGTTCTTTTGCAATAATGAATGGTTGACTGTACATTAACATCTAATTCAGTCATAAATATAAGGTCAGATATCTGAGTGCTTTTCCTACTGCATATGCATGAAGCAATGCAGGTTAGAGTTTGTTGTATATTTATTGTCCAACAAGATGATTATTAGTTGAAAGAGTCAAAGGTTTTTGTGTTTTTGTGTTATACTCCCCTCACCTTGGACAAATGTGGCTCTGTTGAAAAACCTAGTGCGCCTTTCTGAGTACTTCCTGCACAGGCACATATGCACACAAATATATATTTGTGTGCATATGTGCCTGTGCAGGAAGTACTCAGAAAGGCGCACTAGGTTTTTATATATATATATAATATATATATATATATAATGTGGAACTATAATGGTTCCTTGATTCTGATTGGTCAATAGCTGTGTTTTATTCACGATAAAACACAGCTCTGACCGCTTCACCCAACGGTTCTGTGTATCACTACACAACACCCTTAGCAACGTAAACTGGATGTTCTCAATTGATATTGTTCATTGAAGCTTACTGTATTATGTAGAAGAGTATTGTGAGAAAGGGATCGAGTGAGCGAGTTTATTACCTGCACTCAGATTTAGCATTTTCCTTCAGGTCAGTCCTATGTTCATAATAAAAAAATCTGTTTAAATGTCTGCTGCAATATCTTGTCCTTTTAACATTTAAAGGGTTTTCCCATGACTGACAGCACTAGTCAAAGCATTTGTCAGTTGCGTCTTGTTCCGTGTTCACAACCATGTAAAAGTCTTCACTGCTGAGTGATTCACTCATAAAGACGGTCTTTGCCGCCATCTAATGGCATAATAATGTAACTTCTGTTGCTGTTCACGGTCAGGGACTATTTTTTTCCGGCGGAAGGAAGGCTTTTAGTAATTTTACTTCATGAAAGTTGAATTGATACATATATTTTTTTGCTTTAATATTTGTATTGTGTGGTAACCGTTTCATAAAAGCAATAAGGTACTCGAGGCTGGTGATGTATCGTGAATAAGCCACGTCGTGCCTAACAACGCCCTTCAGCCGTGACTTATTCATGATACAGCACAGCTTCTTGTACCTTATCGCTTACATAAAGACATATTTTCACACAGTTCCTTGCACAATACTATGTTATGACCTCAAAACTCTTTTACCATAGTGCATGATTTGTAAACTATACATTTTGACCTTTGCATCAGATAGGTTTTTTGATGGCTTTTTGAAGTAATAAACTTTCTCGGTATCTCACCTGGTACAGCATTGCATTTGTGATGTGGAACATTCAATGAGAGTCCTGTGAAATGTGAGACTTGTAAAAACAAAGTGCTTCAACAAATGTTTTTAATCTCACGTTTGCTTTTGTTAACTCTATCGGTTAGGTTTTGTATAGGTGATATTCTATTTTCAAGCGTGATAGAGTGATTTTTTTTTTTTTTTTTTTTTTTTTTTTTTCCCATTTAAATTTCAAACTGCCACGATTTCTGCAGCTTAATAAAACGTTGTCAGATTCACGTTCATCTGTTTTGTTTTAGCTTTGTTTACTGGACATTTAACTTTGAATGTGCTGCGGAATGTAATATAATTTTGCAGAAATGTCGCAACAGGCACATTTTTCCAATGAGCCCCATTCCACTGCCCACGTCTTGTGTTTTTCAAAGCAAAAAGGTATTCTGTGTGAACCAGCCCTTAAATTCTTTCTAGGTAGGTGGCCCGCTAGCTTTTGGAACAGAGCTAAACTCCTAATCTCAATGCCAGCCACTGGCACTACACTACACAGAGGCCAGTTAGCTTCCGGGGGTTTTCAGGAACACAGTGAGCCGAAACTGCCGCTGTGTCAGTAGTAAAGCTGCTGCCAGCTCTCTTTGTACCATTACTCACTGTCCCCTCTTGATGATCATTGCTTGAATGGTAATGCGGTGTCGTAGCACGGTATTCTGGCTGATTTAACAAATAAGAGCTTGTGAACGTTTCCGTGCTATGGGTTTGTGGGAGATCCACAAATTGAATTTTCAACTCTCACAGCTGATGACTTCTGCAGTGCAGCTGCGTTATTAGCCCGTGGTCCTTTACTTGAGATGAGGAGGAGAAAGGAAAGAAAGACTGAGAAGAGAAACAAATGACTCACACAGAATTCAACATTGGTCATGATTGCTTGAGAGGACTGATGGTGGTTCCTCTGTCAGTTATTTAATCCATTACAGCTTTAGGAGATGGTTCTCCGACTCTGCTATCTCTGAGCAGTGTGGGCTGACTGAGGCGAGATAGAGCAGGGGAAAAAAGCCACAAAGAGAGTGAATGAGTCCTATTTAGAAGTCCATTATATCCTCTCTGTCACATCACTTATTTTCCCAGGCTAGTGCACTTTAACCCCCTCTTTCCAGTCTTTTAAATCAACAGTGTGTCCTAACCAGGTGCAACGTGACACATATTTTTTTGTTTTGTTCTCACTGAAAGCAAAATTTACATCCTGTGATGTAAACCGCAGCCAATCAGAACCAATTTTAAGTTTACATTTTTAAAACTTTTGATGTTAAAATGCTTTCTCTTATCCTAGCTTAAAGTCACCATGAAATCAAAATTGGCAATTCTTTTTTTTTTTTTTATGGAATATTGCATATTCACATGTACAGTGTTATAAATGATTTATCTGTGAACATTATTTATTTTAAATACATGTACCTAAGTAATCTTGAATGAAAATAACTTCCCCTCCCACTTGCAATGACAACTTTTTTTTCGGCACGGGCAGGACAACCTGTCACTCACATGAGATCGCAGAAATGGCACACAACAACGATTCCATATGGACAAAATCAAGTCCTGTCCTACTTTTCTTTTTCAATAAGCCATTTCACTTGAATATACATCACAATAGGGAAGAAACGACTATGGCAACTTCCATTTCATGCCATCTTTAATATTCAAAGAAAGAAGTAAGTCAATAGATTGTTGATTCCCCCGGAGAGAAAAAAAAAAGAAAGAAAAAAAAAGTAAACATAAACATTGTTACTGTCTGTTTGTGGTGTTTCTGTCTCCCTTGGTGGACATAGGGGACAAGATGATAAATTACATATTATTATTACAAAATAACACATTGCAGAATAGAAATAGAATAAAAAAAAAACCTGAATGCTTGAAGTTATTTAATTTTTCGAAATTATTATTTTAGAACAAACCAAAATGTTACTTTAAAATATTAACACCACAGACATAAGTAGTTACCAGTGCTTATAAGCATAGACACCAGAATTTGATTAAAATGAATGCAAATCTAAATGTTTTTAAGCTTCACTTATATAGCATAGTAAACAAAATTTAAATACATTTAATTAATATTAAAAAAGCAGTTTAACAAATTCTGCCCTCCAATTGAAAAAAAACCCATCCGCAATATTAGAGCCACAGAACTGTTTGAGCCAGTCATCTGAGCTATAAATGTCATGCAACAGTGATTTTGATTAATCTGAATTCAATCATTTTTAACGAGTTGGCCATTTGAGGTGACGAATCACATTAACTGTTGGCAATGCGGCAGATTTGATCATAGTTTAACTTTATGCAAATAAGCAGCGTTGCAATGGCCAGTGGGAGTAAATTCAGAGAAGTTAATTTTATCTGACTATAATGTAGGAAGTACAGTGGCAATGCCTATAACAGCCAAGTTAGCCTGAATTTGCAAGTGAATTTGTTTGTTTGATTATGTGAAATGTCTGCTAGCAATTTTGCATTTCCCTAACAGTTTGTAAATAAGTGTATGATCTGAGATGGCGTTTGAACATTTTGTTAATGAAAGTTTAACTGATAATATAGCAATTGATGGTTTTAAACAAGGTAGGGTATAGGCAATTTTGGAGAGGAGCTGGCTTTGAAAGCATGAGATCCCACCCTCCCTTCAGAGCGCTCCCCAAAATCACATCTCCCTTAAAACACATGAACATGTACAGTCAGAGCATAGTCTGCAAAGCGTCACGAGAGAAAGCATTAAATTGCCTCATGTCTCAAAGCACATAACATTACAATAATAATGAATGTAAACAACTTACAGAGTTCTGTTTGTACCACCTGACTGCTGCAGATTCATTTCAGCATTGATAGTGTTGATATAGAAACGCATAATCCGAGTGTGAGGACGTGAACAGCTCCGGGAAGAACATCACAGGTTGCCACCTCGTAATTCCGATCGATTATGACATGGCGAGAACGCAGCATAAGCTCGTTGTTTATGTTCAGGAGGAACTGTAAAAGGGTGTTGCTGTTTCTTTGTGGCGCTCTGTAACTGTCTGTCTACAACTCTGCATAGCCTTACGGAACACGCTGATGATATGTGACGTCTGTGCGAGCGAGGTGCGTGGAGGTATGGAAATGCATACTTTGGCCCGAATGCAGTGATTGGATGAACTTTTTTTTTTTTTTTTTTTGGTTCTGAGACTTCCACAGAAGATATATGTACATGCTTTAATATTTAGACCACTTCTATTATTGATTGCTATCAGGATGTGAAGTTTCAATCAGTATAACAAAAAGTGTTTATAAACAAATTGCCATACCCTAACTTTAATATAAGTTAGCTCGTGATAAAACTTAACCTAGAATGTATTGCTTGGGACCTTGTGACTGGTTTGGACAATTATAAAGTATGCGATTGTGTGCTGAAAAGGCTTGTAAACATATTAATTGAGCTGTGATTTAATTTTCCTGCAGTGCATTAATAGTAAAACTGTGTCAAAAATGAAGGCAAGCAGACCATACACAGAGAGTGAAGCTCATTAACTTAAATGGAGGTCATAGGGAAATATCCACCTCTTCCTGCACTGTGTTTGCTGAGGGGGGTCATAAATTTCTTGCGTTTATGAATTCAGGCCAGGTGGTACCTCCTCCGGTTCAATCTCTCCACATTGACTTCACCTTGGTCCTGATTTTTATTTCACAAGTTGAAATTACAAGACAGAATCTGAGATTTTACACTCTGTCTGTTCCAGTTACATCTGCTTGACAGGACTAATAAGAGATGAATGTGAATCCTCATGTGCTGGTTGTATGTTATATGGATTACTGCCTTACTTTTAAACACTTCAGACAGCGGTTACTTCTTTCTGGGTAGAGTGAGTGTTAAAACATAAAAGGCAGACACATGAGGCACATTCAGTCTTTATTTGCATGGGAGGAAGACAGAATCCTCAAATGTAAAATCTCTTGAAGGCCTTTCCTTGACCTGCCAATCTACCCCCACCTCTCCGCCCACATGGACGGCCCCAGTAGATTAATCACCCAAGGACTGCTTACCGTTGCATGAAGACTTGTATGTGTGCTTGGATCCATAGCACTTTGATGGGCTCCTGGACCTTGGGGGTTAAAGATCATCACACCACATTCTGCATGTTAACTTCATTTGCACCTGATGGCCATGATTTCAACCACTAAGAAGCGAATATGGTAACACTTTGGTTTGGGGAACACATATTTACTATTAACTATGACTTTTGTTTAAATAAACCTTGATTTATTGCTTATTAATAGTTAGGTAGATGTTGTAGCGTTTAAAGGTGCCCTAGAATTAAATATTGAATTTACCTCGGCATAGTTGAATAACAAGAGTTCAGTACATGGAAAAGACATACACTGAGTTTCAAACTCCATTGTTTCCTCCTTCTTATATAAATCTCATTTGTTTAAAAGACCTCCGAAGAGCAGGCGAATCTCAACATAATGTTATGTAACAGACGGGGTGTACACCCCCAATATTTGCATATGCCAGCTCATGTTCAAAGCATTAGATAAGGGTAGAACTTCTGGATCTGTGCACAGCTGAATCATCAGACTAGGTAAGCAAGCAAGAACAATAGCGAAAAATGGCAGATGGAGTGATAATAACTGACATGATCCATGATATCATGATATTTTTAGTGATATTTGTAAATTGTCTTTCTAAATGTTTCGTTAGCATGTTGCTAATGTACTGTTAAATGTGGTTAAAGTTACCATCGTTTCTTACTGCATTCACAGAAACAAGAGCCGTCGTTATTTTCATTTTTAAACACTTGCAGTCTGTATAATTCATAAACACAACTTCATTCTTTATAAATCTCTCCAACAGTGTGTAATGTTAGCTTTAGCCACGGAGCACTATCAAACTCATTCAGAATCAAATGTAAACATCCAAATAAATACAATACAGTACGCGATTAGACATGCTGCATGACGAACACTTTGTAAAGATCCATTTTGAGGGTTATATTAGCTGTGTAAACTGTGTTTATGCTGTTCAAGGCAAGCGCAAGCTCCGGGGGCGGGGGAGCATGAGAATTAAAGGGGCCACAACCTATATATCGGTGCATAGTTAATGATGCCCCAAAATAGGCAGTTTAAAAATTAATTTTAAAAAAATCTTTATTTTGAGCTGAAACTTCACAGACACATTCAGGGGACACCTTAGACTTATATTACATCTTTAAAAAAGACGTTCTAGGGCACCTTTAAGTTTAGGTATTGGGTAGAATTTAGGGATGTAGAATATGGTCATGCAAAATAAGGCATTAATATGTGCTTTATAAGTACTAATAAACAGCCAACATGCAAGCTAATAAGCAAATAGTTAAAAGTGAGATTTGTTCCCCATACTAAAGTGTTACCAGATAACACATTTTAAAAAACTCTTTAAAAATGTTATTTTTATCTCTTCAATATGTTACTCATTCCTTTAATTGCTCTGTTCAAATCTTCATAATCTTTTTTTTTTTTTTTTTTTTTTTTTTTTTTTTTTACATTTTATATTAGAGGAAAATATTCAAATTAAAAATCTAAATCTATTAAATTACAGATGAGTAATATACCAAGATAAAATCTCCATTCTCTGTGTTAAGCATCTGAGATTCTTAAATAGGATAATTCACTCAAAAATGAACATTCTTTCATCATTTGCTCATTGAGTTCATTTCCTCTGTATTATAATGGATCTTAAATGTCTCATTTTAGAAGACCCTGCTGTGATCTCATTTTACACCATATGTGAATGACTATACGTTTACATGTGCACCAATAATGTGATTATTTCCAATAAACAGAATGAGGACTTAATCACAGTAAGATGTTTACATATTACAAGCAAACCTCTCAAATTATGAACTTACACACAGTAAGTTTGTTACTAGCCGAGCTCTTCCAGGGCACACAAATTTGTTTGCCGTTATTTGGTATCCTGCAAATAAATCTGAATGTCAAAACTTTATTATACTTTATTGCCAAACTTTAATAGTTTGCAAATCATTCATAAGGTAAAAGTGTTTTGAGGTTATAACAAAGTATTGTGCAAGGAACTTATTATCTTAATCAATAAACTGCCCCTGTAATCATTATTTGAGTGAAAAGGAATAGAAATTGTTGGTGTTTTACTGCCACTAGGGTTCATTTCAGCTGGAAACTGCTGTGAATTGTATTTATTGATACGTTTTTGGAATTTTGCAAAAATGTAGACAGGGGCACAATTTCTCTTTTTGTGTTCCATGAAAGAAGACATTTTTTAAAAGACGCAATGGTTAGTGTCTGATGTCAAAATATTCTGTTTAAGTTATCTTTTCTACTGTACTAGTAGGACAGTCTCTTCCTTAACTCCTTAACTATATTGACATTGAGATGAAATATATGATCTCACTCACAGAGCCAGAAAAAGGGATTTCTTCGATCACATGTCATCTGTTAATTTAGCAGGTGTAAGGCAGTTAACATCCCAAAGTCCCTCAATTGACCTCCAGGCCTGATCTTGTAACTTTGTCTTCCTCAAAACTCACGTCGGTGATAAGTGCTGCTCTATTAGCTCAGAATAAAACATGGAGTGAGAGGGTCAATTAAACAGCCCTGTTGTACAAGAACCTATTGGTCTCACATTGCAGAGACCTCATCAAAATGGATGTCAGATGTATTAAGAACGGTTTGATCTATGTCAGATAAATTAGGCTCCTTCTAAAGCTTTCTGACAGTAAGCTGATGAGAAAAAGTCACATACGCTGTACACATAAAATATAATGAGGCCTGAGTCATAGACTTGCCTTTCAGCTGACACCTCAGAGAGGTGAGCCTGATATATCCACTCTCTCATGGAGACCTTTACCCACAAGGCCAAGGAACGGGATTGTCTGCTGACGTGTTCCTGTACAGTGTCTTTATAAGACATCTCAGAGGGTAAAAATGACTTTTTCAAGTGACAAGTCCTGCCAAGGTTGGGTTGTTAACGTTTTGGACTAGTTTCTTTAAGCCTTGAAGCAAAGACATAAAACAAAAGTTAAAATAGAAACTCTGAAACCTCTGAGCCCTTTGATTCCGTCTAAGAAAATGGCCTCGTATATAATTTCCTTTACCGTTAATCTTTTCTTTCCCTACAATTTTATTATTTAGATTTTCTTATTATCTTTCTCCTGGTGATTTCAGCTTTAGGAGGCTTAGCTACTTAGATCTCTTTAAAAGGATTAACATGATCGCCTTATCATGTGTTGAATATTTTGAACGGAGTGGGTTAGCCTACCTAGCGATGCCGTATGCAACTTTAGCAAACAAGAGACGCCGTTTATGCAATTACAATTTTATTCTGAGATGGGTTTAATCTTTACAGAACGAGTCAAGCTTGGTCTCAGCATGATATTCTTTTTGAACTGAACTATTCAATCAAATTAAAAGAGAAAAGAAAGGAGAACATAAAAGTAAAGGGAGAATTGAATGGATATATAGATAGGGATAAAGGTTGCTACAGGTTCCTAGATTGAGTTTGTCTTTTGCTTTAATGAGATGTTTAATGTTCACAAGGTCTATGTCTAAAATGTGCTTATGTTTTGGTTAGTGACCTACAAATAATGCAGGAGCTGAAATATTTATATTAATATATATTTAATTTAAATATTTAATTTTGAGCTGTTATTGTGAAAAGAATAACAAAGAGAATGTGGACAGCCTGAAGCCTTTGGTTTAAAATGGTTGGTCTTAATTGTTGGTTAAAAGCATCATTCAGTTCTAAACTGAATTAAAAGGTCCCAAATGCAAGTGTGTGTGTTTTTTTTTTTGTTTTTTTTGTTTTTTTTTTGAAAAATACAAAGATGTCCTGCTCAAGTGGATAATTTAGAAACGTTTGGCAATACGTATTGAATGAAGTGAGAGGGAGTAAATGTCTGAAAGAAGTTCAGAAAGGACATGTTACATAGTCTGCTGTTTCTGATGCTAATTTCCCTGTAGAATCCTCAATGACAAAGAAAATAGTTTGAAAGTAACACTTATGTTTGATACACTGCAAAAATTATTTCTTGATCACAATTTCGGTCTTATTGTCCATTAGGTTATTGAAATATACAGGTGCTGGTCATATAATTAGAATATCATCAAAAAGTTGATTTATTTCACTAATTCCATTCAAAAAGTGAAACTTGTATATTATATTCATTCATTACACACAGACTGATATATTTCAAATGTTTATTTCTTTTAATTTTGATGATTATAACTGACAACTAAGGAAAATCCCAAATTCAGTATCTCAGAAAAAAATTAGAATATTTCTTAAGACCAATACAAAGACAAAATACACATTTTTAGAAATCTTGGCCAACTGAAAAGTATGAACATGAAAAGTATGAGCATGTACAGCACTCAATACTTAGTTGGGGCTCCTTTTGCCTGAATTACTGCAGCAATGCGGCGTGGCATGGAGTCGATCAGTCTGTGGCACTGCTCAGGTGTTATGAGAGCCCAGGTTGCTCTGACAGTGGCCTTCAGCTCTTCTGCATTGTTGGGTCTGGCATATCGCATCTTCCTCTTCACAATACCCCATAGATTTTCTATGGGGTTAAGGTCAGGCGAGTTTGCTGGCCAATTAAGAACAGGGATACCATGGTCCTTAAACCAGGTACTGGTAGCTTTGGCACTGTGTGCAGGTGCCAAGTCCTGTTGGAAAATGAAATCTGCATCTCCATAAAGTTGGTCAGCTGCAGGAAGCATGAAGTGCTCTAAAACTTCCTGGTATACGGCTGCGTTGACCTTGGACCTCAGAAAACACAGTGGACCAACACCAGCAGATGACATGGCACCCCAAACCATCACTGACTGTGGAAACTTTACACTGGACCTTAAGCAACGTGGATTGTGTGCCTCTCCTC
The DNA here is from genome assembly GCF_018812025.1 of Megalobrama amblycephala. Taxonomy (NCBI): domain Eukaryota; kingdom Metazoa; phylum Chordata; class Actinopteri; order Cypriniformes; family Xenocyprididae; genus Megalobrama; species Megalobrama amblycephala. The sequence continues at coordinate 45,933,166 of NC_063047.1, forward strand.
TCTTCCTCCAGACTCTGGGACCCTGATTTCCAAAGGAAATGCAAAATTTACTTTCATCAGAGAACATAACTTTGGACCAATCAGCAGCAGTCCAGTCCTTTTTGTCTTTAGCCCAGGCGAGACACTTCTGACGCTGTCTGTTGTTCAAGAGTGGCTTGACACAAGGAATGCGACAGCTGAAACCCATGTCTTGCATACGTCTGTGTGTAGTGGTTCTTGAAGCACTGACTCCAGCTGCAGTCCACTCTTTGTGAATCTCCCCCACATTTTTGAATGGGTTTTATTTCACATTCCTCTCCAGGGTGCGGTTATCCCTATTGCTTGTACACTTTTTTTCTACCACATCTTTTCCTTCCCTTCGCCTCTCTATTAATGTGCTTGGACACAGAGCTCTGTGAACAGCCAGCCTATTTTGCAATGAGCTTTTGTGTCTTGCCCTCCTTGTGCAAGGTGTCAATGGTTATCTTTTGGACAACTGTCAAGTCAGCAGTCTTCCCCATGATTGTGTAGCCTACAGAACTAGACTGAGAGACCATTTAAAGGCCTTTGCAGGTGTTTTGAGTTAATTAGCTGATTAGAGTGTGGCACCAGGTGTCTTCAATATTGAACCTTTTCTCAATATTCTAATTTTCTGAGATACTGAATTTGGGATTTTCCTTATTTGTAAGTTATAATCATCAAAATTAAAAGAAATAAACATTTGAAATATATCAGTCTGTGTGTAATGAATGAATGTAATATACAAGTTTAACTTTTTGAATGGAATTAGTGAAACAAATCAACTTTTTGATGATATTCTAATTATATGACCAGCACCTGTACTTAAAACAAGAGACATTTACTTGAAGCAAAATTGTAAGATGAAAAGTTTTCAATATGTTAGTTAATTTTTCTTTCTTGTTTAAAGGGGACCTATTATGCCCCTTTTACAAGATGTAATATAAGTCTCTGGTGTCCCCAGAATGTGTCTGTAAAGTTTCAGCTCAAAACACCCCGCAGATCATTTATTATAGCTTGTCAAATTTGGCCCTATTTGGATGTGAGCAAAAACACACGTTTTTGTGTGTGGCCCTTTAAATGCAAATGAGTTGCTGCTCCCGGCCCACTTTCCAAAAGAGGGCGGAGCTTTAACAGCTTGCACTTTAGTTGCTCAACAACAACAAAGCTGGAGAATCTCACGCAGTGAGGATTGAGGAACCTCACGCAATGAGCATTGTCAGTAACGGTGTTCAGCCTTACATTGCCAGACACTGATGGAGAGACTCAGGAAGAAGTTACAACTTTTAGAATGCCACTGGACATTTCTGAATGGTTAGTGGATAAATTTATCTAGTTGCTGTGGAGTTGATTCAACTCGTCGACTAGCATGTGCCGTCATGTTAATCTTTTGTGCAAATCCAGCGTTGAATTGACCCTCGTTTGTGAAGCTGTCCGGCGTAAAATGACAGCATGGTAACAACACTCTACTACAACATCTTTTCATCTTCTCTAAATCAGCCCAACATGGCCTCACCCCCTTTGTTGCATGTTCTCGGGGGGGCAGGGTTTATGTAAATTTTAGGGTTAGTGATGTCACCTACCAGGGAAGAAGCTCATTGTGGTCCCTACCAGCTGTTTGTTGTAGTCCTTAAACAGCGAATTCTTTAAAAGAAAATATCTCCCTTTGCATTGAACTTGGAGCGCCGTAACTTTGCAGATGTTGTTTATGCTCAAACAGCAACATCACACACTAACTAAAGTTAAAAAAAAAGTGAAATCATTATGAGATAAGAAAATTAATCTTAATTAAAGATGTATTTTCTCAAAACAGGTTTTATCTTACTTTTTTTTTTAATAAGTAAACATATCTTTTACTATTTATAATTATTTTTTACTATAAAAACAACAAAAATCTATCTAAACTAACCATCCATCCATCTCTTATCCACTCTTTCGGAGGATTGAAATCTAGGTGAACCACTCGAGTAGAGCAAAATTGCCATATTAAAGCACATGATTTTTTCATGAATTTTACCTTGGCCATTGGCCTTGGGAGTGCTTAGTGTAGTTTCCACCATCTTAAACTGTTCTAGTGAGCATTAAGTCATTCATATAATTGAGATGCAGCGTGTGCATGTCCAAAGACGTGTATGCAGAATACTGAACAAGCGTAACATCTGGACTCCTAAAATGATTCATGGTGTGAACTTTATCCATCTTGTGAGGTCACTACCTACATGCTTTCACATGCACTCCCTCAAAAAAGCCCCAGCAGTGCAGTTTGACCAGAATCCTGCTTATTTTGCAAAAGCCTGCAGCACGATTCAATAGAAGAAGCCTAGAAAAATAATTGTTCTTTATTGTTCGGTCAAATCCTGAGTGAGATGTAATTAAAAACAGACATGGCGGATACATCTCAGGCAGCAGCGAGGGGAACCGCTTGACATGAGAGATTATACATGACCACAAATGCACGAATGCAAATGTGATAGGCCTTGATGACTATTGTCATGACACTTGTCCTGTGTGGGCGACCGGTCGATGTTGTTCTTGTAATAGCAAGAGAGTCTGGGTAAGCAGCATTTTGATTGTGTGTGGGTGATTCTCAGAGGCCTTTGAAAGCGAGCTTCTTATTCCATTCACCCAAGTACTGAGTGCTGTATAATTGAATCGCCTTTTTGTTTGTGTTCCCAACTTCCCTAGTATTAGCTGAGTCAGTAATGTTTAGGTTTCAAGTACGGCAATAGCATCTTCCACTTCGACGGGCTTTATTACTGTGGTGTTGTACTTTGGAGTTGGAGGCGAGTGGCGGTAAATCAGTTTGGCCCGTCATACACTATGATATGTGTTCTAAAATCGTCTGACAATATCTTACTTTGATATCCTATGAATCATTGTATAGCTGGGGTCACAGCTAAACAATTTTAAAATATGCCCATTATTCACTATGCAATTTTCTGTGAAATTCTGCAAATCAGCAATGATTCTTTGATTATATATCCAAATGCAAATAAAAGAAAGTAATTATGTCTGAAAATACTCTTAAAAGCAACTAGGGATTACATAGCCCTGTATATATGGTGAACAATTTAGAGGTCAATATTGCCAAGTACTGTGAAATCACCCCAAAATACAACATATTAAAGAATAAATATTATTGAAGCAAAATATAGTACGCAACTTATTTTTACATTGTGCATTCAATTTATTTTCTGTTTTACATATAAGTTGTAATATTACATTTAAGTGTCATTTTTTTCCTTATCGTAATTTCGCCAATAGAATAAAAATTCTTAAATTATCCCCATTGCGGCTTTTCGTCTTGCCTTTGTAAACACTTCATCAATGATGATTTTCATTGACAAGATCAACACTCCTAGAGGTGTTAGCAAACATCCTAGTTCTGCAGAAAGGTATCCTGAGAAATAATGATTTCCTTTTCTCGCTGTTTCTACATTGCGCGATTGAGCAAAGCTAGACCTGGACCTCTATGTCTCATTACTTTATTGTGAACAAAGAGAATAGGTGTGTGACAAAACAAAGCAAACATTTTCACTTTGCAGGCATCACATTATCATGAATGTGTTCACATTCCTGGCTGGCAGAGCACAGTAACTCAATGTAAATCACTACATGCTGGCTTCTCCCTCAAGGCAATGTCATTATTTGTTAAAACTCTACAGCAAAGGTACAAAATGGTGTGTGCTTCATTTGCTTTGCACCGGGAACATCTAAGAGAACAGTGTCGGCAGTTTGTCCTTGCCCACCCGTTCTATCAGCTCTATAACTTTGATGCTAGTGATATGCATGATTAGCCTCATGGGTAATGTGTTGAAATACAAAAATAATAATTATAAAAAATTCATAATACTATGATGTGAAATGCAGTAGAAATATTTAAGATGCTACACTATTTCTAGGTCACAAATCAAATGTAAACAAATTTGTGACATGCTAACTCCTCAAAAGGTCAGACGATCTTACTTCCACTGAAGCAAAAGATGCTATTTGAAGTATTTTGAAAACGTGTAACACGGATCATGGATTTTTTTTCTTGTGGAGTCCTTTCAGCTCGAGTACTGTTTTCATTGAAACAAAAGCAAGATATTCATACATATTTCAGTTAAACTTTTCTTTCTAATTGTTATGCTGATAATATGATTTATAGTGAAAATAATTTTTTTTAAAAATGCAAAAAATAAAAGCATTTTCACTAGTAGTTTCAGACTTTTGGACCCAACTGTATATATGATTTAATAAGGTCCTTATGTTTACTAATTCCAGTATGCATGTAGTAAGTCTGGCCATCTTAAGGCCCCAATATACTTCAGGCAAAATCGAAGAACAAACTGGTGAATATTTCAAACAAAATCAGGCCAAAACGAAGCTTGCCAAGAGAACTTTCTGGAAACGTTTGCTCCGGTTGGTGAACACCTTCGAACTTCCAGTGGTCCGTGGTGATTATGTAATATGAAGGTATGGCTCTGGTGCCTCCACCTTCTTTAACGTAGAAATATTCTCGTTCATTTCTTCTGTACAGTCCGATGAGGTCAGATGTGAGTAAAAACACTGGAGAGCTGCTTCATAGTTGAAGATTTAGTTGTAATTCTAATTGAAAGAGACACTGACTCTGTATTTTTCAATACTGTAAAACTGCTTACTTTAAAGCAATACATTATATTGCGAGATATAAAGTCAGAATTGTGAGATATAAACTCACAATTGCAAGTTATAAAGTCTTTTTTCTCAGAATTTTGTCGCAAATTTGACTCTTTTTTTTCAGAATTGTTTATATCTCACAATTCTGACTTTATAACTTGCAATTCTGAGAAAAGAAGTTATATCTCGCGAGTTATATCTCGCAATTATGAGTTTATAACGCGCAATTCTGAATATTTCTCACAATTGTGAGTTTACTTCTTGCAATTCTGATCTCGCAATTGTGAGTTTCTAACTTGCGATTCTGACATAACTCTCATATCTGACTGTTTCTCGCAATGGTGAGTTTATATCTCGCAACTTTGAGGAAAAAGTCAGAATTATGAGATAAAAAGTCGAAATTACCTTTTAATTTTAGTGTCGAAAACAAACTTCCATGGTATTTCAGAGCTGATCCCTTTTCTTTTTTTTTAAGCTGGTGCAAAAATATTTACATTGCTATGATCAGATGATCAGATTTCTTAACTGCTGTTTTCTAACCACTGTCATTTATGTTGTTTATTTTGTAATTGTGAAGGAAGCATGCATAACATTTACATATTCATCGAAATGCCTATCGCAGCAGTGTGGGAAGCTTCGGGGTCTTAGCTAGCAGTATTGTCCTGCGAAAGCTTCTTTTTACCCTTAAGAAAAGAACGAAAAAGAACTTTGCCGCGTGTATATTGGGGCTTTTAGGTTTAGTCCAGGTGTGACAAAGAGTTTAAGAAGCACATGGATTTAGCTTTTGTCACTCTTAGCATGGAGTCTTTCCTCTTCTGCAGAGCAGTGAATCACTCTACCTGTGGTGAAAGCACTCCATTACACTCGCTGACTGTTAGAAGCGATGTTAACCTTTAACAATGTTGACAGCTCAGCTTTATCAATACAGCACCCCTTCTGTTTTCAGGGCATCCTCATTTTTATCTTAGTGTTTGGTTTATGCGTTAATGCATTCCAGTGTTGAACTTTCATTTGATGAGCCTATAGTGTGTTTGGGCTGAAGATAAGGGAGGATGTAAATTTGAGGAATAGAGTGTGTGTGGTTATTTTAACAGCATTACTGTATTTGATTTTCAAGGTGTCTTTCACAGTGTCTGTCAATGCACTGTTTTAAGGAAAACAAGTGTGTCTTCTTCACAAAACTTCTTTTTTTTTTTTTATCAGATGCCCAAGTTATTCTAACTGTTTTTTTTTTTGTTCTCTCTCTCTCTCTCTCTCTCTCTCTCTCTCTCTCTCTCTCTCTCTCTCTCTCTCTCTCTTTTCTATGCTTCCTCCATTCCTGATGCTACAATGCAGGTAAGTTGTATTCAGTTTTTTTTTTTTTTTTTTTTTTACATGGAAAACAGGCTTTTTTTGTTGGCTACATCATAATAATTGTCTTTTAGATAAAACTAGTTCAAAGGGAGTTCCGCAGCTATCGCTCATGCACAGACAATAAGCAACCGAGGGTGAAATCACAATCAATGATGGTATTGGAACATGTTGTTTTCCTGCACTGAATTTAATAACATAAAATGCATTTAAAGGGACAGATCTGATTAAGAAACTTTTGAAGCTATGAAAAAGGGGTCAAAAATCATGCATCGACCATATGTCTAGGCCACAGGGCTGCCATTAGGTATTGTTGGATCATCTAGATTGTCATTATTTCTGCCACCTAAATATATGAGGGCATTGCAAGGTCTAAGTTGAAGTTTGAAGGTGTGAAATGGAAATGAAAATGGATTTTAGAGAAAGGCCTAAACATCACTGGGAATTAGAGATTAAAAGTGTGGCTTTTGTAATGGACATCATTTTATCCTCCTGTTCTCGGAATGAGCTTGAAGGTCATCAAAACCTCACATCTATTATGAAGCATAGTTCATTTTATATCTCAAAAAATTGTTCAATCTAGTTTAAATGTATTATTTTCTAACAGTATAGACTGAGAGGTCATTGTTTTTACTTTCTGGAAATATGTCTTTGTGTGCCCAATATGTGTGTGTATGTGTGACCACTGTCTCAATGTAATAATGATCAGACTTTGCTCTCATTTACTAATAACTGTGTGCAAGTGTTCTTATGTCTGAAGTAAAGGTCCATACATTGAATTTCCACTGTATTTTGTCAGACTTTAGGCTACTTCAGCCTGCTCGACCTTCAAAAAAAATAAAGCCCACCATTGTTGTTACTCTTAAATAAGACTTGTTTTAAGGTCACCAACTTATTTAGTTTCAAATAATATTATATAATACACTACACTGTAAATCCTAATGTTCAAAATAATGAATTAGCTTGAGTAGGACAAACTTAAATTAAACAAATTAGTTCAGTCAAATCAACTTTGAGTATTTAGAACTTTCTTTTTCTTTCAGATGAAATGAAATTATTTATTGTCCCCAAAGGGGAAATTTGTGTTGGACTCAAGGTGTTTACATTGAAAAAAACATTAAAATCATTAAATAAATAAATAAATATAATAAATAAAATAAAAAAGGATAGTAAATTAAATTACATTCATCTATCATTTAACATTTTAATTGAAATAGGTATAAAAGACTTCTTAAACCAATTATACCTACACATTGGAACTCTGTACCTTCTTCGGGAAGGTAACATTTCATACTCAGTATACAGTACATGCAATAGATCAGCTAAGATTTTATGTGCTTCTCTAAGAACAGACTGTTCATACATTGACTCAAGGGACAAATGGTCCTTTCTTCCAGTGGTCTTCATCGCTATTTTTACCAGGCGTACGAGCTTAGATTTGAATTGAATTGTAAGGTTACCAAACCATACCGTAATGCCATATCTGATTATGCTCTGTACAACTGCCTGATAAAACAGCCACATGATTTTCTGATCCACTCCATAAAACCTTAGTCTACGCAAAAAATACAATCTTTGCTGCACACGAGAACAAACTGTATCCACATGTATCCCCCAACTAAGTGTATTATCCATATACTCTGCCCTCCAAAAGCTTAGAAATGCCCTAGAAAAGTGGGGTTTTGGACAATATTGGCATGAATCCTTTTTTAATTTGTGATAATTTTGCACTGATAAGGGACAACACAAACTACGAAAACATATTTTATTACATAAACAGTTTATACATCGAAAAAACTTAAATTTTCGATTCATCAAAATATCCAGCATTAGCAGCTCTCTGACCTAAACTGGGTTCCCATTGGTTCATTGTATTCTAAACTTAATTGGCAATCAATTGTTGAAGCTATTAAGATGTGCTGACCCAAAAATATTTTACAAACCTGGGCCAAGTTTAAACCAGTAACCAGGCATCACAACTGGCAAAGGGTCATGTCTGACTTTGACATGTATATATTGCCATTATTATGTAATCAAAATGAACATTGTTATTGCTGGTCTTCAATGATAATGTCAAGTTACTTTAAGGTATTTGCACCAAAAAAATGATAAGGATTTATGCTGATATCGTCCAAACCACACTTTGCCAAACTTTTGGAGGGCAGTGTAGATACCAAGATACTTGTAAGAACACACTTGCTTAATTGATGTTTCATGGACAAACAATGGTGAGTGATCACCTATTGATCTAGGCTCCAAAATCATCTCCTCAGTCTTTTGTATTGTATTTAAAATGAGATGATTTAAATCGCACCACTCTACAAACCTTGATACCTCATACCGCATACAGAAGACTAAGTACCGCTGTCATCCGAAAATTTTACTATAAAATTATTATAATCACAACTTGAACACTCGTTGGTGTACATAGTAAAAAGGATAGGAGAACAGAGAACAGAACTGATATATTTCAAGTAAACTGAACTGTTTCATTGGTTTGAGTTTTATGAACTTATTTCTTTTAATTTAGATGAACTTAAGTTTAACTGAAAGTGGCTGGGATTTCTACTAGCATGGGAGAGTAAATGCTAAAATTAAGTGTTATTTATTTTTTATTTTTTTTGTGCTAGATTAATGTTAAGTGAGAGAGTTAGTAGTTATTAATGTTTTGTTATTCTAATTTAGAAGAGTTTATGCTAATTTGGGTTTAAGGAGAGTTTCCAACATGGTGACAAGTGGTGCATGTGGCTTGGTTTGAGAGCAATGCTTTATATTACCGTACTCATTCAGCAAGTGCTATACCATGCTGTTCAGAAGTTTTAAAGATTTCTCTATTGCTCATCCAAACTGCTTTTATTTGATCAAAAATACATGTCACATGATCCTTCAGAAATCATTCTAATATGCTGATTTGTATTTCAGTCACTAAGGTAGATTTCTAGTGACATATATTCATCTGACACCAAATAAACACTCACAAATAGTGTTCACCTGAGGAGGTAACCATAGCAACAATTGGCTGCTCAAGCGATTTTCCATTAGGATCAGTATGGGTATATCAATAAAATATGCCAAGTACTGACATTATATTTCACTTTTATTATATAATATATTATTAATATTATAACGAGTTACATATCACGCATATTTCACAAAATTACAGTCTAAAATGTCTTTATGTTTGTGAAGTTGGCATTTGGCTAATGGTGCTTGTGGCGCCAGTAGACAATTTGAGTCTTGGGGACAAACTTCAATTGATTATGCCCTGAAAGAAATGACTTGGGGGGGGGGGGGATACACACAAAAACCAGCACAGACTGGAGTGTTGCTTAATGGGTGTCTGTTTTACTGTCATGTCTGTTGAATATCATAAACCTGTTGGCCACAGGTTTATAGAAGTGTATGATGATGTGATTTATTTTTTTTTACAGCCACAAGTTATAGTCAATCACAAACAAACTATCACAGCCCCTAGCCACAGTCACAGCAAAATGAACCTCTCTGAGCTTGTGTATTATATTTAGCTTCAGATTACTGCTCTAATGGTCCAGTAAGAGCAAAACCAGCTTAAACTGGACACAGGCTAAAGGCTAAGGGGGCGTTCTGTCAGATAAATTTTTCTTAATGACCTCACTTTATAGCGGCCTTCATTTTATTGATCACTCAATTTCCTTTGTTGTCCAGACAGACAGAATCCATGAGCACTTTACTGTTACTGTTACTGTATAAATAGAAACATGCTTCCTGTAATTCATAACTGTGCACATAGCAGCTGTCTTATGATTAATGCATGCATTTCATTCTAGAAAAGGGAAACCATGAAACTGTTATATGGAGTGATGGTAATCTATTCTATTAAAAAAACCCTTATTTTTCTTGATTTTTTTCTTTTTTTCTTTTTTTTTTTTTTTTCAGGTTTCTTTGATGAATATAAACTTTAAAAAACAGTGTTTATTTCAATTGATTTTTTTTTTTGCAACATTATAAATTTCATTACATTCATTTTGATCAATTTAATGCATTCATGCTTAATAAAAGTTATTTCTTTCAACAAACAAAATAAATCCATCCATCCATTTATCCATCCAACATATGATCCTTTTGACATATGAGAGGTCTTTGTTCCATTAAAACATCCTGCAAGTTTCAGAGCTTAAAATATCCTCCTCATTATAAACAAATCATTCATTTAATCAAGCTCCAAAAATAGCTTGTTTAGATATTGTGGGATTTGTGACGTCACACAGGCAAATACATTTGCATATGTCTTCCTCCAGAGAAAGATGAATAGTTTTACATCATAACACCATAGGCCCCGCCCACCGCCGGCTATTTGCTTAAAGGCTGATGCTGGCTTACACCGCATGCGCACGTCGCGTCAAAAGCAAATAAAACCCACTATAATCACTGACACTGTCTACACTTGATACAGTATGCCCGTTAACTTTCTGGCGTACACCACGTGCTTGAGTCTGCAGACAACAGGACAAATGGAAGTGTAAATGGAAGCGTAAAGGAATGTTTGCTTTGATGCGTCCTCTTTAAACAGCTCATTTACTAATTTCTGTCGAGACTTTAGAAGTATGGATGGTGTATTTTTAATGGTGTCATGTTTCCACCCAAAGTTGCGAATTTAACTTGGGCGCAAAATTGGAATATTGCATAAAACATTTGTGAATAAAGCACTGTTTCCATCCAGTGAGTCGAAGTCATCACTTCCTGATAAACTGGTGCTAAAAATCAAAAGAAAAGTAGGAGAAACCACTGTATATAATAATTATCGTATATAATAAATTACTTGTGCCTCAGAGAATGTGGATGAAACAATAATATGCAGTCATGTTCTCTTGTGTTCCGAGGTGGATGCCTGCTGTTTGAAAACGCAGTCATGTAAGACAGTTCTGATAGCGAACCACTTTGGTGACAGACTTAGCTCAGCCATTTCAGAATGACCAAAACAACATTTCAGATGCTGTGCAACGAAATCGGTCTGCTGGTTAGTCTAGTTATGCTGTCCCATCCCACAAAGTCACATGACTTTTTTGATGCGCATCGAGGAATTTATTCGGTAAATGTCTTTCCATTGTAGTTTATGTGCATGTTTTCTTATCAAATAAAACAATTATCTGACTCAAAAAGTTTTTATGCACATTTTTAGAATTTATGCACATCTTGGCGTTTCCATCCAGTGGTTTTTATGCAATATCCCAAAAAAAGGTGGAGGGAAACATTGCTGTGGGTCGCGTCAGAGGATTATATGTTTGTTCGGAGCATTTGACTGCAGATTGCTTTGTAAACGAGGCACAGTGCAATGGAGAGTTCGCAAAGAAACTCAACATGTTCTCCAACCAATACGCCTATATAGGTCATTTGTCACTTCCCTGAAATATGACCCATGGGAGCGTTTGCTAAGGTTGTGCCCCTATCGACAACAGGAAACTTTCATTTTAATGCATTGCTCCCTTTTATCTGCATCATATTTCAGGTTTTATGTAGCTCAATTAGCAGAGCATTGCAATATATAACAATATGCAATCATGTGATCATGCGATCGTGGGTTCGATCCCAGGGAACGGATGTGCTCATAAAGTGTATATGCACTATAAATCACTAAGGGTAGGTTTAGGGGTGGGGTGGGTGTAGTCGTTAATAAAAAAATAAAAAATAAAAATAAATAAATAAAAGATTTTTGCTAAATGGAAATAGGACAAATGGTGTAAAAAGTCCACACATTGCATTTAAATGAACACGCATTTTGATTGGTAATGACAGTCATACGTCATTTCATGACGACAGACGTAACACGACACTGTCATTATTTTTACTCCAGCTAGAGGGCGCATGACTTTAAAATGTAAATATAGGTCACAATAAGCTGCTACATCTTATTCAGCTTGTAAGCAGCTACATCGCAAACCCATAAGACCTTCGTTCATCTCCCGGAACACAAATTAAGATATTTTTGATGAAATCTGAGAGCTCTTTGACTCCTCCATAGATAGCAATTTAATTACCACTGTCAAGGCCCAGAAAGTTGTGTTCTGAAAAATGAACGAAGGTTCTAAGCTTTAGAACGTCATGAAGGTGAGTAATTAATGATAGAATTTTAATTTTTGGGTGAACTAACCCTTTAAAGGAGCCGCCCCTTAAGATCAGAACATTTCAGTCAAAGGGTCAGAATGAATGTTGAAAATAATCTTCAACTTTAAATCTTTTTTAACATTATAAGTGAGAGGAATATATTAAAATAATAAAAAAATAAAAAAAATCTATGTCATGACCCCTTTAACACAATCCACAAACCAAACTTTTAGTTATTTGACTTTTGACGTCTTCCAAAACATATTAAAATGCATTAGTCCATAATCACATAATAAGACCATTTTTAAATAGTAAACATGTACATTAGTGTATACAATTTGATGTTGTCAATAACACATTCAATATGTAAAACAAATACTTATAATAACCTTTTATAAGAGAAATAACACACAGTAATTTTGCAAAAATGTGAAACATACCAAGAGACAACATTTTTCTATCTTCTGTTAATGGCTCTACTTTCTCCTTCTTTCCCAGAGGAGAGCGATAATTCTTTTTTCCATATTTTCTTTTCCTCTCACATGCAGCATAGTCATAATATCTGTATCATGCTGAAAAGAGATTTGAGAATTGCTATGTAATTGCTGAGAGATAGTGTCTATCGAGTGTTAGTGGGAATATCCTGAGGGGAAATGCCTTATAATGCACAAAAAAAAAAAAAAAAAAAATCAGGCATGGTGAGTTTATTAGAAATGTAATTACTGTCTGGGTAACTGAATAAGAAGTTTATTAATGTAAATATTGTTCTGTGTAGTTTTGTGAATAGCTTTTCATATACCGGCAACAACATGTTATATCCATTTTTAGAATATAAAACAATATGAGTTATTAAAATTTTGTGTGAATAGTGATGCAATAAATCTGTCAGTCAAAATAACAGGCAAGATTTTATGAGATTACTTTCTTTTTGCCACATTGTTTATATATATATATATATATATATGTATGTATATATATGTATGTGTATATATATATATATATATATATATATATATATATATATATATATATATATATATATATATAATATGTATATATATATATATATATATATATATATATATATAAACTACTGCTACAGGTCTCAAAAAGGTTGACATGGGGGAAACAAATGACTGAAAAAGCAAGAAATTTTGAAAAGATTTAGCTGGGAGAACATCTTGCAACTAACTAAGTTAACTGATATCAGGTCTGTAACATGGTTAGCTATAAAAGGGATGTCTTAGAGAGGCAGAGTCTCTCAGAAGTAAAGATGGGCAGAGCTGTGAAAGAGTGCTTAAAAAGATTGTGGAATACTTTAAAAACAATGTTCCTCAACGTCAAAAATTGCAAAGGCTTTGCAAATCCACTCATCATGTACATTGCATCACATCATCAAAAGATTCAGAGAAACTGGAGAAATCTCTGTGCGCAAGGGACAAGGATGAAGACATTTATTGGATGTCCGTGGTCTTTGGGCCCTCAGACGACACTGCATCACTCATCGGCATGACTGTGTCAATGACATTACTAAATGGGCCCAGGAATACTTCCAGAAACCACTGTCGATAAACACAATCCGCTGTGCCATCTGCAGATGCCAACTAAAGCTCTATCATGCAAAAAGGGAGCCAACATGGTCCAGAAGCTCCGTCGTGTCCTGTGGGCCAAGGCTCATTTAAAATGGAAAATGTTTCAAAGTGGAAAAGTGTTCTATGGTCAGACGAGTCCAAATTTGACATTCTTGTTGGAAATCACGGATACGATGTCCTCCAGGCTAAAGAGGAGGGAGACCTTCCAGCGTGTCATCAGTGTTCAGTTCAAAAGCCAGCATCTCTGATGGTATGGGGGTGCAAAAGTCCATACGGTATGGGCAGCTTGCATGTTTTGGAAGTCACTATGAATGCTGAAAGGTATATAAAGGTTTTAGAGCAACATATGCTCCCCTTCAGACGACATCTATTTTGCCATTACAACAGCATGGCTTCGTCGTAGAAGAGTCCGGGTGCTGAATTGGCCTGCCTGCAGTCCAGATCTTTCACCTATTTTCTCAGTTTAAACATTTGTTATGTTATCTATGTTCTATTGTGAATGAAATATTGGCTCATGTGATTTGAAAGTCTTAGTTTTCATTTTATTCAAATTTAAAAAAAAAACCTCCCAACATTTCCGGAATTCGGTTGAATATATCAAGAGAAATGCTGATTCAAATAATGCCAGTTCTGTCATTTATCATTCATTAGCATGATCACAAATCAGAGTAGACACTCTACATGCAATGATACTTTCTTAACTCAAAATTATTTTTGTCCAGTCTGCTATACTACAGCATATACAGGAACCAAGTGATAAAATTATATCAGTGATATAAAAGAAAATGTTGCTTGTGCCTTGCATCAGCCTGCCAAATCAGGATTTTATTTGTCACAACATCACATATAATATCTGTGAAAGCATCCGTGCTCATGCCAGGCCTATTGTGAGCTGCTGTTTTTTTTTTTTTTTTTTTTTTTAAGTTGTCTCTTAAACAGAATGAAATAAAATCGAAACTCATTAGAAACTTGGAGTGCTGGTGCTAATTAAGGGGGTGAGCCATATGCACAGTAATTACCAGCTGCTAGTGCACTCCCCTTGGCTAACTTTGAGGTAGAAATGGGCCATCCAGACATCTCTGGAGGACAGTATTGCAGTTTGAAACGGTGCATGTGCTCTTGGTTGGGTTCCAGCACATGCTTATTCATGCAGTACAGAGCAAAGGGAGCAGGTGGGGATTAGTCCAGGTGCATGTATGTGATTTTTAGAAAAACTGAAAGGAGGAAGAAAAAAAAAAATAACATTGAGATTATTCAGACACTCACCCTATTCAGGCAGTAATTGATTTACATTTACAGGTGTTAGTCACAAATTGGGATCTGCAATGTAGTTTTGTGAGTAACAAACATTTTTTTGAGGTCAAGGACCCTGATATACGATCAAATATGAGGATAGGTTAGGTAAAAGCAACAAATTGTTCTGATGTGCAGCAAAAGATTGTTGAGTTTCACAAAATAGAAAGGGGCTGTAGGAAAATAGCTAAAGCATTGAAAATTCCTATTTCCACCATCAGAGGATCACAGCTGGAGAATTGCAGAAAATAGTTGTCTTGTGGTCAGAAAGCCTCAAAAAAAATAAAAAAAATCAAATAGCCCCTACATCACCACATGTTGTATGGGAGGGTTTCTTGAAAAAATCCTCTGCTCATCCAAAAACAAACACCAGCATATTCAGTTGTCAGACACTACTGGAACTTCAAACAGGGCCGAATTCTATGGTCAGATGAAACTAAAAAAAAAAAAAGAAGAATTTTTTTTTTTTCTGTTTTCCTTTTTCAAACCCACATTCAAGATGGGTTTTGTGCAAACAGGGGTAAAAAAGTACCCAATGTGTACAATTAAATATACTGCTGAATCTTTAATGTTGTGGGCCTATTTTTTGGCTGGATATCTTGTTCAGATCACCTTGCATTCTATGAAATACCAACAGATAAAAAATCAAAACCTGACTGCCTCTGCTAGAAATCTTATAATGGGCTGTGGTTGGATCTTCCATCAGGACAATGATCCAAAACAAACATCAAAATCAACAAAAAATGGGTCACTGAGCACAAAATTAAGGTTCTGCCATGGACATGCAATCCCCTGACCTGAACCCTATGGAAAACTGAAGAGGAGAGTGTATCAACATGGACTTAGGAAAGTCTAGCGATGTTTAAAAAAAAAAAAGAAAAAAAAAAAGATAAATCATATCAGAACTTTTGCATCTTTAAAGGCACAATATGTACAATTTTTTGATTAAAATATCCAAAAACCACTAGAACAATGTTATTATATTTTGTTGACTTGTGTACATTATCCCAAAAGTTTCCAACAATGTTTAAATCCAAAGAATCAGCAATTTCAACCACATGTCAATGACATCATATTCGCATTACCCTCTATGTTCAGTTTCACTTTCGTAGAAACCATGAAAACACCAAAGACGCTTTAATATATTATGTGTTTTATTAGACAGGTGAGCAACTGTTTGGATACATTTATCAACAGAAAACTAATAATTGTTATATAGCTCAACATGGTTAGACGTATTGTTTTAATTGCTTATTGCTTCAGAGACAACACTATTTTGTCAAGTGGCTAACAGCATAATCAGAGAGAGCTTTTTCCATCATACAATATATATATATATATATATATATATATATATATATATATATATATATATATATATATATATATATATATATATATAAATTCCCTTTGTGGCCCCCAATTTGACAACCCCTGCCCTAAATTATTATGTATGGAATACACACGAGTCACTTCTGAACATGTGATGGTTAGTAATGATTTGGTGTCTCGTAAACAAGAAACATGGAAATCAACATTTTAACACGTTTGGTATTTTTGATCGAAGTAACATCAGTAAAGGAACACGTATTTTTGCAAACTGTCGTGAAATCCATTCCAATCTTACAACTATAGCTGAGCTCTTGCTTGTACAGAACAGGATTGAGCACTTAAAGGAAAAGTAACAACCATATTTAGCTGCTTGTGAACGTTTTGTTACCTACATTATTAAAAACACAAGTCCTTTGTCCATTTGTGAATTAACTGCTATTTGAATGCATGACTTTTTTTCATAGAGGAGTCATTCAGATGTTTTTTTTTAGCAGATGTCACCTTGAGAAACATTTACTATGTGCTGCTGGGTGGTTTTGTTTTAGGCAGAATGTAGCCTGGAATTAATATAGCTTTTCATTTTCACAATGTGTGACCTCCAAAATTCTTGGTAAATTACTTCATTTCATTCTTTTTCAACTCAGAGTGACCAAACGCCCAAGGTTGCCTTCATTTTTACTGGAGAAAATATTATTTCATGGTCTGCCTAAAAGTGTTTAAAAAACATTTTTTTTTACTTTTCTTTTTTTCTCTTAGAAGTTGTTTAATTTAATTTCCATTTAAACACATTATGTGAAGACAAAAGGATGCTCAGATGTGGTTGTGATTGTTTCAGACATGGGTGACCATGATCAGTTGCATATAATGAGTAAGTGGGCGTTTCTTTCCTTCATTTTTATTGCTTTTGTTTTATCCTCTCTTACTGGTTGCTGGTTCTTCAGTTGTTAGTTTTGTATTTTGTTCACTTGAGTATTTACAATATCCCAAATGTTTCCAACTATTTGTAAATCTTGAGGAAACTAATTGTTGTTATATAGCTCAACACGCTTAGTCTTATTTTTTAAATCTAATTTTCTTGATTTTTTGCGAGTACCATGCTTTACCATGCCTCAGAGAAAAACACCATTTTGTCAAGTAGCTAACATAGCATAATCAGATGCAGCTTTATTTTTAGTAACAGTAATACAGAATTTTCTCCATCATACAATACGTTTTAAAATTTATTGCATGCCATTTATCAACACAAGCCATCCAGCATTAAATATGATATTCTAAAATCGATTTATCTTACTGCAGTGTGTAACAGTGTCTCACAGCAGCCGCCAAGCGAACGCACAGAGTAACGTTATAACATCATTTTCAACACACTCAAATGTATCTAATATGATAAACAGAGCTGCGTTACCTCATACTCATGACCGGAAAAGCAGAAGCGGCGCCGGCGACTGTGGCATAATAAAAGTCCCGCTGCTCGTGAGGCGTGTGTTGCGCAGTCGCTCCAGCGGCCTCGTTGAGCTCCCACAACACTCGCTTCTGCTCTGCTTCATACTATAAGGTTAATAATCGCATCCATGAACATGATTTCTGCCCCAATTATTTCCACTGGCTGTGAGATGAAGACCACCTGTCCCAAGATTCCGCGCTCAAACTTGGCATCATCAAGCTACGCCTTTGTTTTGAATAGGCCTCTAGCGCCCTCTAGGGGACAGAAAATTTTACCCCCCAAAAAATGGGGGGAAAAAAAGAAAAAAAAGAAAAAAAGAAGAAGAAAATTCTGTCATCATTTTATTCCCCCTCAAGTTGTTCCAAACCTGTATAAAATTCTTTGTTCTGTAAAGGAAGATATTTGGAAGAATGTTTGTCCCTGATCTGCTCAGTTACAAACATTCTTCCAAATATCTTCCTTTGTGCTCTGCAGAACAAAGAAATCTCACAATATTACTGCTTTTACTGCAGTGGTCTCAAACTGCCGGCCCGCGGGCCATTTACGGCCCACCTTCCCCCTCCACCTGGCTTGCAACTGATCTCAAAAATAAAACGTAATCCGGCCCGCTAAATTATTATTATTTTATTATTGTTCTTTAGTTGTCTCATACCATATTCCACATGCAAAGAAAAGTCGCCGTTCTAAGGGGCCATTCACAGATATGGCGTCACATAAGCGGCCGCACCACTTTCTCCTTCTTTCCAAAGTGCTTACGCCCCCGTGACCGTGGCGTCTGTCGTTGCTATGGAACCATGAACTGCGCTCTCCACGATTACGAAGTTTCAGCAGAAGAAAAATTGATTTCTAGTCCTTGCATTAGCTCTACTTCTATATATGTTCATGGAGAAATAAAATATTACAATTAAATATTGGATGAGAAATAAAAATCCGCCCTGTACAGCTATGATCAGCTGTTCGGCTGAGCTATCGGTGTTAAGGAAAGGTTGAAGCTCATCGGTTGGTCCTTGTCACATGAAAAGTTGAGATGTTTTCATCTCGCCACGGCATAGGCGCGCCTGGAAAAACGAGCGCGCCGCACCACATGCACGTTGCGACCACGCCACTTCTATTATGAGCGCGTTTGTTACAGTATTACAGTAAATTACAGTAAAAGCACTCGCGCAAGTCGCGAGCGTCGATTTTTAAACCACCGAAACGCGTCTGATGCGCGTCAATTGGCATCTTGGACAAATGTGGCTCAGCGCTGTAAGCAGAAGCGTTGCTAGGTGTCTGGAAAGAAATATAATAGTGTACAAATGTATTCAGGGATTGCATTTGTTCAGTGTGGTTCAGTGCAAGATTTTGATGGTATTTAAGCTAAAATAAAGTAAGGGAAAATATTTGCACTAACTGTTAAAACTGTATGTAACAATGATAGAGACACTGCTGTTTACATTTTTTAAGTATGGCAAAAATATTTTAGGCAAGGCAATTTTATTTGTATGGCACATTTCATACACAATGGTAATTCAAAGTGCTTTACATAAAGAAGAACCAAATACATAATAATAAAAATGGAACGCATAAGAAATAGAAATAACAGTAAAAACAGGGAATTCCGCTATCTGGCTGGAAAAGTTAGGAAGTTTCAGGGAGTTTTTTGTTGTCTGTCAGAGCGGATCTAAACGGATCTATCCATCAGAGCGGATCTAAATTTTAGAAATTAAATTTGAAGTAAAGGAAAAATAATTAAGTAAATTTTCAGAAATTGTGCGCTTTCTTGTGCTTGAATATTAAAATGGCCCTCCTGTGAGGTGTCAATCACAGAAATGGCCCCCAGCCCCTGTTTTACTATATTTTTATCAAATAAATTCAGCCTTGGTGATCATTAAAGACTTCTTTCAAAAGCATTAAAAAATGTACAGTGTGTATATATATATATATATATATATATATAAAATTGTCTACAGAGTGATGTGATTGACCAATCATAAAGTTTCTCAGACAGTTGTGTAATAATACTTTAAAAATAAATATTTTAAAGCATTAGTATGGGTTAATGTGATATCCGTGTTCCATTTCCTATTCGGTTGTTAAGTCTGACGTCACGCGGCAGCGCTTCCGGGTCCAAACGCACAAGACCACGCATCTCATACCACAAGAAAACAACAAACGGTGCTAATATACACACACGATGTGGTGTAATACTACAAAAAATATATAATTATAACCTTTATCTCCATGCCAGTATTCCAGATGGCCAGACAGTGATTCATCTTTTATAAATCGTTAAAATAGTATTGTCTGTGACGCTGTGAGCACGGAGACTGTTGCGTAGACTGTAAGTATTTAAAGTGTTTAACATTTTAAAATGATTGATGTTTAATATGAATAAATAGCGCTCATAAACAGCCGTCGATGGCATTCTCAAGTGAAACGAGTCGAGGCTTGGACCCGGAAATGGCATTTCTTATGTCATGACTTAACAAGCGGATATATCAATTAATAACAGTCATAAATTACATCATATGCAAATGAAGTCTTTTTTTAAAAGGCTAAAATGATTACGTCCGTTATGATAAAATTGCAGTATGTGACCGGAGCATATGACCCGTGCATCTGTCATCACTCACAGAGTCATTATGGAGCTCAATACAGATGGAAGGTTTTTTTTTTTTTTTTTTTTGCTTTTACACAATCAGGGTAACGCAGAGTAGGATAGCTCATAAGCATCCATTGGATAATCTTACCTGGAAAAAAGAGAATTTAAGCATGAGATTGTCCATGGTGATTATCCTGATTAGTATGCATAGTGCATCTGTCTCTGACTTCCCCTAGTCAAATCCAACTCTCAGTCCAGATCTGTTTCAGTTATTGACACAAACCTCTTCTATCTGAAGAAAAGGACGTATTGTTAGCATGTCTATTGTCTTGAATCTTCTGAATGACACATTGCAGCTATGAAACAGGATATTAGGCCTTGTTAGGATAAGATTCCAGGCTCATTCTCTTTATTACAACATTTATTCCTTAGTTACTAAGCCTATGTGTTAAAAACAGGATGCACGCCAGCATTGGCTCTCTTCAACATGCCGCTGTTGTATGTGTGCCTCTTATTTCCTTGAAAGCTTTTGAAGGAGACAGTGGTTGAATTTGAAATCTGCTTTCAAAATGAATGTATATCATGTTTTGCATTAGTAACATTAGTATTGCCTGGAGACATCCTGGAAAATAATGTCATGAAAATGAGAGATTAATCAGCATGGAATTTGCTTATAGGATATTATAATTTACATATTTGCCTCTTTAGATCCTGTATCATTTTGTTTACTCTTACTGTGGGCTGTTAAAATGCTCTCATAGAGAAATATTTATCACGGTCATACATCATATAGTTTGCATGATCTTATCTTAAGACAACTGGCTTTTTTGTGCCAATATCATGGTTAAATTTTATATTTATATATTATATTTATATATATTTTTTTCTCATTCAGCGACCCCAGTCACACTGTTTTGCTGAGGAGCTGTTGGTGGTACAGAGAGACCTTGCTTTCCCCTCAGTTGATAATATTGGACATTTATCATGCTTTGACACTAAGACTGAGGGGACAACCATAGTCCATTATGACTGTGATGCAGGCATCATATTTCAAATCAACCCCAACCAGCCCCACAAAAATATAACAGTGCTGCCAAACAAGGATTTTGAGGTATGGTTTGAACTGCAAAATTGATTCTCTAGACATATTATTTGTCACATAGATGAGAATTTTATGTTAATAAATTATTAAATCAAAGTAAAGTTGAAATAATATAATACAGTTGAAATAACACATGCATACATATACGTATATATAAATAAGGGATTTAACTGACAAAAAAAATATTTGCCAAATTAGGCACGCTACAATGACAGGTTTTATTTTTCTATGCAAAAAAAAAAAAAAGCATAGAAAACCAAAAGCTCAAAGGAAAAAGCATACATTGATTACAACATAATCAGTTATTAATATTTAATTGGTTCTCCCTTGTTTTGCATGTGTTCAAAATTTCTTTGATTAACAGCCTGGCCAAAAATTATGTTGGCACAATTTCAAAAAATAAAAATAAAATAAAATAAAATAAAATAAAATAAAATAAAAAAATAAAATAAAATAAAATAAAATAAAATAAAATAAAATAAAATAAAATAAAATAAAATAAAATAAAATAAAATAAAATAAAAGATCCTATTGAATTCCATGGTTTTCCATATCAGGACATTAAAAAAAAAAAAAAAAAAATCATCTAGTACTTGGCAGGTCTTAAAATTTGGAAAATAAAACCTCAGATGAACAACAACACATGACATATGACACCATGTCATTATTTATTTAGCAAATATAAAGCAAAGTAAGGAAACCCTATGATTCAGTTACCTGTAGATTCACCTTTAGCTGCAATAACTTGAAGTAATCATTTTCTTTATGACTTTACCAGTCACTCGCATCATTCTGGAGGAATTGTGGCCCACCAGAAAACCATGGAATTCAATAGGGTGTCCTAACTTTTTCAAATTTTACATATTCACACCCCCGACATAGCCCAAAATCACGGAGGTCAGGCCGTGTGTTCATAGCACATGTACACTTGAGTGTGTGTGTCATGACTCATGTAAAAAGCAGCTGTGGCTTGGTTAAGATAAGCTATGACATTTTCACTTCACTGTTCTTCAAGCAGAATATGCTGAGGATGGCAAACCACTTGCTATATAACCACGGTTTTGATTTATGAGAGGAAGATGAAGTTAAATCGTGTTGGAGGTGTGGGGTGCCATAAAGGCAGAATATTGAACCGGCAAACTCAAGGCCAATAACATTTATATGTTGAAGTCTGCGAAGTGATGATAAAAGAAGTCCGTTCACCGCCTTCTGAATAATTTACTTGCATTGCCAGTCTCAAAGTCTTTCTCCATTGTAATTACAAGCACAGACAAACACAATGTTTTTAACATCCATTTTAGTTTGTTTCACAGAAGGGAGGAAATTTCACACGACTCTTTGGCCTCAAGAATCGCATAGAAAGCAAATATAATTTGCCCTAAAACACAGTTGTGCCATTAAGATGCTCCATCCGTCAATGGCATTGATGTAACTTCTTTATGAAGGGGATACTGGCCCAGATGCTACTTACGCTTCATCCATGATGGACTCCAAATGACAGCTTGGGTGGAAAAAGCCTCGGAGTGAAACCGAATTAGCAAAACAAATGAATTTCCTTTCTGCCAGACAGTTCACTGTCACGAAGTCAGGCTGTCCGAAGATTGAGTCGTATATCATGACCCGAGGCCTGTAACCTCAGAATGACGGCTATAAGGCGAGCGTAAATTCTGAAAGCTGTTATTTGTCAAGGGAGGGCTGTCTATTTAATTTGCACAGACTTGTGCGCTGGGATTGGCATTTATCAACATGGCAGCTGCCTGTCATGTGACTAGTTAATTGCATAAGCCTTACATCTTTGTAAGGTTCAAAAGAAAAAAAGACAAAGAAACGGCCTCAAAAATGGGTCGTCTACAGAAAAATTGAAAATGATTTGTTTACGGGAGGGGAAAAATAAATATAACTTGTTCTCCAAATTGCACAATGCACTGCTGCAAGTAAATTATTTACACGTCCTGCTCTGTATAACAGCATTTTCATGTTTGGCAATCACTTCATAGTATTCAAATTGTTAGAGCACAGATTCTGAGCACAGACACAATTTTAAAAGCTAAAATCATGTCATGCGAAATAAGAGTAGCAGCACGGAAGTCGCTTCAGGTTCATCAAAACATAATTTGTCGTGTGCATCTTGTTTATTTTCCATATTCAATAAAAGCAAAAGTGGCAGATCTGTGTTCTCTCATTGGTTACATGTCAACCAATTTTAGAGAGGCAATTAAATAGATAAGAAATGTGTGTTCGGTAATTGAAGGAATTGATTAGACAGAGGCTATGTTTAATCATGATCAATCAAGTCAAAAAACCTAAATCGATTTTGAATCCGAGTGTTCCTGTATTGGTTTATTAGTTACAGTAAACTGCACAAATATTGTATTTCAAGGAGTTTTAAGCTAAGGGGGACATTGTGATGGACACTGGAGTATAATGTGCTCTAGACTGATTAGTAGAGATCATGGGGTTGATACTGAGAGAACGCATATGCTAATAAAGAAGTATGTTTTAAATGCACTCTAAGTACTTTTTAAAGGGGACCTATTATGCCCCTTTTCACAAGATGTAATATAAGTCTCTAGTGTCCCCAGAATGTGTCTGTGAATTTGTGTGTCCTTTTAAATGCAAAATGAGCTGCTGCTTCCGGCCCGCTATCCAAAAGAGGGCGGAGCTTTAACAGCTCGCTCTTCAGTTGATCAACAACAACAAAGCTGGAGAATCTCACTAATCCAAAATGACTATTGTCTGTAAAGGTGTTCATCCTTGCATTGTTCAAAAGTCGGACACTGATGGAGAGACTCAGGAAAAAGTTACAACTTTTAGAATGAAACTAGACGTTTCTAAATGGTTAGTGGATAAATGTATGTAGTTGCTGTGGAGTTGATTCAACTCATCGACTAGCATGTGCCGTCATGTTAATCTTTTGTGCAAATCCAGCATTGAATTGACCCTCGTTTGTGAAGCAGTCTGGTGTAAAATGAAATCACATTAGTTGTCTAAGCTGTTTTGTTGGCGAGTCTTAAAGGGTTAGTTCACCCAAAAATGAAAATTCTGTCATTTATTACTCACCCTCATGCCGTTCCACACCCGTAAGACCTTCGTTAATCTTCGGAACACAAATTAAGATATTTTAGTTGAAATCCGATGGCTCCGTGAGGCCTCCATAGGGAGCAATGGACACTTCCTCTCTCAAGATCCATAAAGGTACTAAAAACATATTGAAATCAGTTCATGTGAGTACAGTGGTTCAATAACAAGAATATTTTTGGAGCGCCAAAAAAACAAAATAACGACTTATTTAGTGATGGCCGATTTCAAAACAATGCTTCATGAAGCATCGGCGCATAAATGAATCAGCGTGTCGAATCATGATTCAGATCGCGTGTCAAATTGCCAACGGCTGAAATCACGTGACTTTGGCGCTCCGAACAGCAGATTCGATACACTGATTCACTCTGCTCCGATGCTTCCTGAAGCATTGTTTTGAAATCGGCCATTACTAAATAAGTCGTTATTTATTTTTTTTTTTGGCGCTCCAAAAATATTCTTGTCGCTTTATAATATTAATATTGAACCACAGTACTCACATGAACTGATTTAAATATGTTTTTAGTACCTTTATGGATCTTGAGAGAGCAAATGTCATTGCTCCCTATGGAGGCCGCACAGAGCCATCGGATTTCAACTAAAATATCTTAATTTGTGTTGTGAAGATAAACGAAGTTCTTACGGGTGTGGAACGGCATGAGGGTGAGTAATAAATGACAGAATTTTAATTTTTGGGTGAACTAACCCTTTAAGTAACACTGATACTTTTCTATCAAACACAACTTCTGTTTGTGCTAGCATGAAGTAATGGAGCGAATGGAGACTAAGGGAAAGCACACGGAAAGTGGAGCTGCCTGAACCGAAGAAACACGTTGCGTTACTTAACAATACTCACATTTCATCTGCTGCTTTGCCTCGCTTGCGAAAACAAAATGGCGGCGCCATGGGTGTAAACGTGCAGACTAAGGGGCGGTAATATTATAATGACCAAAACAAAGTTACTGGGTTGTCCTTTTTCATGTTTTCTGGGTTGGTAGATGCACTGGGGACCCGATTATAGCGCTTAAACATGGAAAACATTCATGACATGTCCCCTTTAAAGTGTCTGTCAAATGAATACATGTCTAATTTGATATTAGGAGAACATCTTAGTTGCCTCATTACAGTAGCTAATATTTATTAAATCAGGACACTATTTGTTTTCCATATTCTATAAAAGCAGAAGTGGCAAATCTGCATCTGCCTGTTGGTTTCACACCAAACAATTTTAGGGAGGAAATTAAATAGATAAGAAATGGGTGTTTGGTATTCGAAGGAACTGATTAAAAAGAGACTAAATTTGATCATGATCAACAGTCAAAAATCCTGAATAGAATTTGGATCAGCATGTTCCCTGATTGCTTCATTAGTAACGGTAATCTGCACAAATATCAGATTTTAAGGGGTCACTGAAGACTAAGGGGAAGGTTGGGGTGTTTACTGGGGTGTGACTTCCTGTAGCTCGACTGGTAAAGCATGGGTTGGTGACTACAAGGTCATTAAAAAAGTATGAAAACCTTAATCAAATGAACTACTGTGCAATTTCTTATCACAGTCAACTCATTCCAGCTTCATATATTTACTAAATCTGATTTGTCTCTCTTCTCCCCATTTAAGTTGAATTACTGTAGACTTTGAATAAATCTGTTAACCACTTGATAAGCTTAATATTCTTTCAGCGGTACACAACCCACAGAATGGGAAGCCTGAGAAGTGTAAATAAATGCTAGTTGTGGGCGTTTCCACAGTGATTGAGGTGCTTTTTCTCTACGTTGGTCTCTAGCAGATTTAAGAGGACTCAATTGACTGATGTAGGTGGCGGAACAAGTGCAGCCCGGTAATCCTCTGCATGCTGAGTTAATGGGGTTGTATTGACTGACCGGCTTGTGTGACATTTGCTACTTAGTTTTGTTCTAATTAAATTCTAATCAAAGACCAGCATTCGCAGAGGTACAGAACCTGGACGTTATGCATTCTAGTGCATTTATGCTATTTTAAAGATCCCTAATTTTGGTTTGGAGATCTCCTACAATAGGTTTACATGTATTCAAAAAACACTTTAATTTTCTCATAATATACATTGCATGACTTCTTTTCTCACAGTGTCGGAAATGGTTCGATAAAGGTCTAATGCTTACAGCGTGTGTTGGAAACAAATCTCCCATTACCATAACTTTCAGCTCCAGAGGCTTCTTTAGCACTTAATACACAGCGATGCAAACAGTAACGATGGCGTCGGTTTTACCGTATCAATTCAAGCTTGAGTCCTCATCCTTTGGAAGTGCATGTAAACTGGATTTGATTTGCAGTGCAGAAAACATACAAACCAGGAACCAAACTCTTCCAGGTCTCAGCTACAAGTTGGTGTTGTTAGAAGAGGTGGGATTCACAGGGTACCTCACAGTACACGATACATGGCTCACGATACCAATAATATACAATAATACCACTTCTGAATCCGCGGCCGCGCAGAAAAAATAATTGCCGCGCAGAGAACAGACATGAAAATGATTGTAGTAGTTTAAAAGAGAAATAATTGCAGTGTTCTGGACAACCGCTATAGAGTTATTGTCGCTATAGAGTTGGAACCGGTGAATGCGGTTTCATAGAAAGAGAACGATTGAGCGCGTGTGAGCTGGCCTGAGCCAAATCAGTCACGTTAAGAATACTGTCGTGTTTGCGGACTAAACGCATCAATACGAGAGGCAATGCGAAACGAAAAGAAATGTGAAATAAAACATCATGTTTTAATGAAAAGTGGTGGAAATAACGGATGATGGGCATAGAATGCTAACAAAACTCTGAGACATTTACAATCACACACCCATCACAGGTGTAGCTTGCAAACTCAAAATACATAGTTATATACCTCAGTTTAAATAGATTTGTGTGTGTGGTGGTGCTGTGGCTTTCAGCGATGTTTAGATAACTATAAAAGAGTTAACGTTCACTTTTCTTAAAAATATTTAGCTATTAGATCTGTTTAAATGCTTCAGTTTGTTTTCACTTTATAATATTATTTAAACGAATGGAAGCATTTAAACTGATATAATACTGTATATCAGTTTAAATACTTAAATATTATATTATATTTTATTATATTATAATGTAAGCCTAATAAAAAATTGATCTCACAAGGGGATTGTTTAGGGCTTCTTGCCACAAAAAAATCTTGAAACCTCCTGGTATATAAAATCTGGGAAATTCATAAGCAATAAACATGTAATTTTGATGGTTTAACACTGTCTGTTGCTAATAATTGACTGTACAGAAACACATTATGGTTGTCCCAAACCATCATTGTAACTGCTCATATTATATTATTATAAAGAACTGAACTGTCCTGCAGGAGGACAGAAATTATTTTTAATAGAATTTCTTGGTAAAGACTGGTACAGTTAATACAGCAATGTGAAAAAATCTCAAGTAACCTAAATTGTGCTTAATTTAGTGACTGAACTGCTTGTTTTCAAACATATTATTTAATAAATCACTAAGTTACATCAAGGATCAAATAAAATAGAAACGGCACGTTAAAGTTAAATGTTACAGTTGCATGATAAAACCATTTTGTTTGTGTGTGTGTGTGTGTGTTTACGTTCCTTGTACAGGTCTGATATAAAGTATGTTTTTGCTCAGGTGGCCAAAATGTGCGCTCAGCAGAGAAAAGTTTTGCTCAGCGAGAAAAAAAATTAGAGGGAACATTGCTATGCGCACTGCTGTCCACCATCCCTTTAAAAACCTCTTTTTCTTAGGCTAGTTAACTTATGTTCATGCTTCCCTCATATGTTGAGCACCACCTCGATGAGTAATGAAGTAATGACACTGGGAGCAGGGAAATCTATTTTGAGCACCTTATTTTATTAATTAAAATATCAATATTTGGCATCAGCATATCGATAATCATATCGCACGGAGAAGGACAGCAATATATTGCCCTATTTATATTTTCTCCCAGCCTTATTTGTTAGTTCATAGTGTTTGAGTGTCAAAATATATGTTGTCCACAGACAGCCAATAAAGACCATAGGCTGGAATTATGCAAATTTGTTACAAACCTACAAAGGTTTGTGCAGGAAGTAAGACCGGAATGTCGACTCGTTTCAGGCAGTTCAGAATCGGTTCTTTTTTTATTTTTTATTTTTTTGGGGAGACAATAACTCTATTTATCGTGGACTTTGATCTCTGAAACTTTGCAGACCTTTTACTTTTACAAACAGCTCTATTACTCACTACATGAAAGGTAATATCTAAAAAAAACAGACTAAAACAAACTGCCGTACTTTACTGGGACTCTCCAGTTGCAGATTGCAGGTGCTTGGTGAATAAGAAAGAGAGTTGTATGCCGAAATGCCACACACAAAAGTGGCCCAATTTTTTTTTTTTTTTTTTTTTTTTACAAACAATCACTACGAATTCAGTTCTGTAGTACTTTCTTAGGATTTTAAATATCTTTCTCTATCTTTTCTTTTTCTTCTTCTTCTTCTTCTTCTTCTGTGGTCTCTTGAGTGTGTGGTATTACATGAATGTCTCTCATAGCTCTGTTACCCCAGGACTGGGAAAAGCTATATTATGCCAGGCCCAGCCTCTCTGAGCTTGAGTCCATCATTGATTTCTATAGCAGAATTGATAGCCAGCACTGCTCCAGTCCGAAACTCAATCCACTGGGGCTGCTGCAATTAGAGGCTCACTCATCCCTCTGCTTGCCTGCCCTCCTTCACTAATACTTTCTTTCCATCCAGCAAGTTGAACAGCTACCAGTATGACTCAGCTGTTTAATCCCATTTCTCTCGCTTTTATGTCATGTATATGAGCATTCAGAGTCAAATCCATTGGTTTCTTTTTTCTTCTGTGGGAGAGGCTTCCCGCTGGGTGAAAAAAAATCACAGATATTTCTTTAAGTATAAAACAAACATATTATGAACGGCAAGCCTAAATTAACTTATTTAAAATGAAACTGAAACTGCCACAAACTCCCAACTTGGCATGTGACTATCAAATTTTTATGCTGCGATAGTTGCTGAAGCTTTTATCAAGGTATACGGTATTATCACGATATTGAAATAATTTGCAAAAAAAGTGTTGTCATACTATAAAAGGTTTAATAACTGTTTGTTCATGTTAGCTCCATTAAATAATACAGTTACAACTTTTGACTTTAATAATGTGTTATTAAATATTGAAATTAACATTAAGATTAATAAATGCTTTAGAAGTATTTTTCATTGTCAGTTTATGTTAACTAATGAATTAACTAATGTTAACTAATGAAGCCTTATTGTAAAGTGTGAATGAACAGAATCTGAACATATGCAAACAAAACCTAGGGCTTGTTGTAGTCCAGATTAAAATGATAAAAATGTTTAAATTTGAAAATAAATAGCATTAAGTCTTTAAAGGGTTAGTTCACCCAAAAATTTAAATTGTCATTAATGACTCACCCTCATGTCGTTCCAAACCCGTAAGACCTCCGTTCATCTTCGGAACGCAGTTTAAGATATTTTAGATTTATTCCGAGAGCTTTCTGTCCCTCCATTGAAAGTGTTTGTACGGTATACTGTCCATGTCCAGAAAGGTAATAAAAACATCATCAAAGTAGTCCATGTGACATCAGTGGGTTAGTTAGAAGTTTTTGAAGCATCTAAATACATTTTGGTCCAAAAATAACAAAAACTACGACTTTATTCAGCATTGTCTTCTCTTCCGGGTCTGTTGTATATCCGCTTTCACTCCACAGTGACGCTGCTGCTTCTTCTTCTTTCCTGTTTTACGGCGGTTGGCATCCAGCTTATTGGTGCATTACCGCCCCCTTCTGCTCCGGACAGTGACGCGATTAGGACATCCGTGACATGCACACCTATTTAAAAAAATATAGCAATACCAAAATACAAACAATGTAGAATAGCTTGAATACAGCATGCGTCTCCCTCAGACTGCAAACGAAGCTCGGGCGCACCGGATAACACGTCAGCAGCGTCACTGTCCGGAGCAGAAGGGGGCGGTAATGCACCAATAAGCTGGATGCCAACCGCCGTAAAACAGGAAAGACACCACAGCGTCACTGTGGAGTGGAAGCGGATATACAACAGACCCGGAAAAGAAGACAATGCTGAATAAAGTCATAGTTTTTGTTATTTTTTGACCAAAATGTATTTTAGATGCTTCAAAACCTTCTAACTAACCCACTGATGTCACATGGACTACTTTGATGATGTTTTTATTACGGGTTTGGAACGACATGAGGGTGAGTCATTAATGACATAATTTTTGGGTGAACTAACCCTTTAAGTATTTGGTGCTGTGATGAACATCATTTCGAATACAAAAATCTGAATGGCTGTTTGAAACTAAAAGTTAGTGCAGCTGCTTTGTTTATGGGTGTTACCGGGGTAACCACTGCGTTTCTGCTGTTCCGTCAGTGCCATCTGCTGTCAGAGAGTGAATATGTATTTTCATTCAGCACGTCTTCTTCACTCGTTCCACCATGCGCTGCTCATGTGCATTTTAAATAGTTGATGGGTAAAGTATCATTAAAATGCATTCTTAAAATCAAAGTAATTCATAATAAATAATTATTGACGTATTTTGAAGTGCCCACGATAACAATATCGTGCATGTTTATTATAATGATATATCGTATTACAGTACACTGACACATGTCTACTCCCAACATAGCGGCAATATATAAAAGACACCAACGTCTGCAATCAAAAGTAAGAGTGAGATAGTAAAATGAACAGTTATTATGAAAAACTTGCAACAACAAATGTGCTGTACTAAAATACCCAGAATAATTTTATACAAAAAGAGAAATGTAGAAGAATTTGCTCTTTACCATACAACAATCAGCTACCACATCTGTGAACACCATAAACACATCATAAAATGTACCAGAAATGAATGAAAGGTGCAGTATAACAGTGAATAAGTTCCTAAATTTTGAAACAAAGCACATAAGTGGTGTGTGTATATATATATATATATATATATATATATATATTCATTTTAGAGCTTGAAAGAGGTCTTCTGTTGAATGAAAAAGGTTAAGATGCTTTTGTATTCCATTGGAAAATCAACATAAAACTGGTTTAGAATGACATGAGGGTGAGTGAATAAGAACAGAATTTTCCTTTTACATTCCCTGGGCAATGCTGTTTTTGTACTGGGCCATGGATGTGATTGACAGTACGCTTGCTGTAGTGCTTCTCATATTGTTCTGACTGTGCTTGTTGGTGCGTTTAATGGGTGACACAGCATTTAACGCTGTAGGTATCGCATGTCCCCGTGCTGGTCATATTCTGTACCAACAACAAGCCACAAGAACCAGCTCGGAATATGAGCCTGCCTTTTGGAGATAAGCAAATGCTTTACTGTCTTGTTTCAATATACCACAATATGTTTAGCATACGTTAATCCCTAGGCATTTAACTTGACCCTGTTATACATGAAAAGAACAACATCCCAGTTACAAAACCGGCGGGCATAAGAAGACAGCATGCGATTTATCTACTGCCAGTTGTTCACCACTCCCCGAGAGCTTCATGCTATAGCAGCACGCGAAAGAAGTCAGGTGCACAGTCACTGATGCACGGTCTTCATCAAGAACGTCCCTCCCCTAGAAGGGACATGTTGAAGTAAAATTGCCTTTCCAATTGAAGAGGCAGATGATACTAATATCACACTTCACTTGGCAGCACTTAAGCAGTTGCAACAAACGATAAGAGAGACAGATGAAAAGAAATGAGAGAAAAAAGGCTCCTTTCCTCTGGCAGAACAAAGTCAGTCTCCTTCCACTTGACCTTCACCGTCGCTCTTCAACTCTTGTTTCAGTCCATCACAGAGTTTTTTAAGTGAACACGGAAGACGAAGGATGGTGACATCATCACCAGCTAACTGCGACGTCCGAATTGAGCATTCATTCCCACACGGGAGAGGGGCAACAGCTTGTTTTTATGCTTTAATTTAATTAGGCCACAGACTTTGCAATCCAATTATCCCCTTGTGAAGTCCTTTGAGATTGCACACTCTCGGCCCCCTTTCAAGCAAAGTACCTGCAGATTGTTATGGAAGTCAGTGTCAGGATGAATGTCTGTTAGATTTGTCAGCATTCATCAGAGCATCCTGCTTTATTGGCGGCATGCATGCTGGGAATGAGATCAAAGACCCTGAGGCACCTCGGTTGCCGCTTATGTTTTTGTCACCCTGGGTTTGGGGTAATTAATTTATGAGGTGCAGAAAGTAATTGTTCATTAAATTATTGTCAGGGACATTGACCTTCTCTTTTCCAATCAACAACAGCATGCACTATGCAGTTCTTTGTGGGTCTTTTATTTATTTATTTATTTCTACCCAAGGGACATTAGGCAAGGACTTTTAAAAAGGATTCACTCATATGGCTATATTTCACTGTCCCAGCTTTTCAATCGAAGATTAAAGAGTAATATCCTCGCAGCAGAAGAGTCTCACAAAGATTGTCTCACCTGTAGCAGGACAACAGTCACATAACGACACACCATAAAAATCATTTGGAAAAATTAAGACGTGAGGTCAAGATGAGTGTTTTGTTTTTAGTTCATGTGTGTTTGCTTTGAGGTCATCTGGTAGTGTACTTATAAAGGCCATGACACACCAAACCAACATCAAAAAACTAGTGGTGACAAAAGCCGCCTGTGGTGTTGCATGCATCAGTGATCACCAATTGCCAGCCTGAATGTACATTCTGCACCTGCATTAGAGAAAAATAACTCTCCATACCAGCAGGTGGCAGTAGTCTGTGTGCTTCATTCCAAAAAAAAAAAAAAAAAAAAAAAACGAAACCGGAACGCTTTTATTAATCAAGGATGCGTTAAATTGATCAAAAGTGACAGTAAGGACACTTATATGGTTTCAATAAAAATATCGACTTCACTTCACTTTCTTCATTCCTACGGAAGAGGATTAGGGCTAAGCAATAATAAAAAAATAAAACCATCTCGAGATTTAAAGTTGTTAAATTTCAAGAAAAAAGTCGTTAAATTACAAGAACAAATTTGTTAAATTATGAGAAAAATGTCGTTAAATTACGAGAAAAAAGTCGTTAAATTTCGAGGAAAAAAGTTGAGATAAAATGTTGAGAATAAAGTCATTAAATTATGAGAAAAAAGTCGTTAAATTTCGAGGAAAAAAGTCGAGATAAAATGTTGAGAATAAACTCATTAAATTACGAGAAAAAACTCATTAAATTTCAAAAAAAAAAAGTCTAGATAAAACGTTGAGAATAAAGTCATTAAATTACGAGAAAAAAGTTGTTAAATTACGAGAACAAATTCATTAAATTATGAGAAAAATGTCGTTAAATTTCGAGAAAAAAGTCGAGATAAAATGTTGAGAATAAACTCATTAAATTACGAGAAAAATGTTGTTACATTTCGAGAAAAAAGTCGAGATAAAATGTTGAGAATAAACTCATTAAATTACGAGAAAAAACTCGTTAAATTTCGAGAAAAAAGTCGAGATACAATGTTGAGAATAAAGTCATTAAATTACGAGAAAAATGTTGTTAAATTACGAGAACAAATTCGTTAAATTTCGAGAAAAAAGTCGAGATAAAATGTTGAGAATAAACTCATTAAATTATGAGAAAAAAGTTGTTAAATTACATTAAATTACAAATTTATGAGTTTATTCTCAACATTTTATTTAAACTTTTTTCTCGAAATTTAACGAGTTTTTTTCTCGAAATTTAACAACCGTCGATTTGATATATACAGTTGGCTGACAAACCGCCAATGGGGGTCCGACATGTGCCAACGGTGCGAAACACACCACAATAGTAAAGTGAGATATTGTCTGACAAGTGACCATTGCTTGGTGTCACGACCTTAAGCATACAAAATTCTTGGTGACACTTTATTTTAGGGTTCAATTCTCACTACTAGTTTCTAACTTTTTTTAAACTACCTTTAACTATGCATATTACTAGAATTTTTGCACTACATTAGTACTTCTAAAGCACATATTAATGCCTTATTCTACATGACCTTATTCTACATCCCTTAATCCTACCCCATACTTAAACTTAAATGCTGCAAAGACTACCTTACTATCTATTAATAAGCAATAAATTAGGAGTTTATTGAGGAAAAAGTTGTAGTTGATATTGAATATGTGTTCCCCATACTGAAGTGTTACCAAATTCTTTTAGCAAGTGTACACATTTAAAATGCACTGTCATTAGTTACACAAGGCGAAATTATCATCTGTGATTTCCAAGAAGTTACCAATAGTTTCCTATGTATCTGCAGGACTACTCTCTCAGAAGGACTAACTGTATTAAACAACTTGCTAACCTGCTCCACCTTACTGTTCTGTAAGCACTGAACTCATCTGGGTTTACTTGGAGAGGAAAAAAACAGAATTACTCCAATCTTCGAATTGAGGCCTTTCAACACTGAACCCTCAAAAAAGTGAATATCAAACCCATGTCAAATCAGCATGAAATATCATCTTACTCCAGACCCCTCATTTCAAGGTCGTTGTCATTCAGCAATTATGACCTGCTCTATGTTTTCCAGTAACTCAATAACCTCATTTGAATCCCCCACAAACCCCTATTATAAATTCACTGAGATCTGATCCCTGTACCCCTGAGCTTACTGGATTTCCAAAATCATTGGCCAACCAAACATCTCCCCAGGTCCCCTCAGTGCTGCAGTAGTCATCTTGTCTGAAATTGGACGCGCTTGAGGGACCATCGAATGGAACCTTCCCAGGATTCCGCCAAGGCTGCTGAATTAAACATGAGAGAAGAACTGCAGTTTATTTTATTTATTTATTTTTTTTTTTTTTTTGGGGGGGGGGACTCAAGAAAACATATTTGTTTGTTTTTTTGTTTTTTCATTAAAGCATATGGCACATCTAGAGTGAGATGACAGTTTTTGTGCATATCTCTTAAAACGATGATACAGGATCATGTTCTGGTGTACACATTTTTTTTTTTTTTTTTTTTTTTTTTTTTTTCATACATCATCCATAAAAAAGACATCCCGCATTTAATGTGTGATTAGCCCTCAACCATTCATCAGTTCCACCAACCTAGGAAGATAATGAGAACCGAGTACATAACCCTGAGGTATACCTCATCATTATATACCTTAGAAGTGCAACAACATTAACAAGCACCAGATTAAAAACATGAATTCTATGCTTTATTTTCATCCAGCTTCACATTTGATATATTCTCTGAACTAAAGTAAAATCCACTCCTGCGCTTTTCCAAGAAAGAGTGATAATTTAGCCACCAGCTGCTGCTTGTTAGTGTTCTGAGGAACAGAGATAAGAAAGCTCTGTCATCATAAGAGAGGCTTTGGTTCTTATCTTTTTAGGTCTGTTAAAGAGCTGATCAGTGTGTAATGGAAGGAAACCCTGGGTGACAATCAAAACTTGAATCCCTTGTTTAAGGACTTTGTCCATTTTCTTTGTAAAGGCTAAGGGCCAGCATCACAAAAGTAGGCTATGACTCTTTGAGCTGGAATCTGAGGTTATTTGTTCAAGAGTTTAAAATAGAAATGTTCTGATGACACTTTGAAGAGGAACATGAAATATATGTGGACTTCAAAGATAATTCATTTTGTCCACCATTAATGTTGATGGCACACTCTAGTCCGGAGGTCGGCAACCCGCGGCTCTAGAGCCGCATGCGGCTCTTTAGCGCCCCCCTAGTGGCTCCCTGGAGCTTTTTAAAAAATGTATGAAAATGGAAAAAATATATTTTTTTGTTTTCATATGGTTTCTGTAGGAGGACAAACATGACACAAACATTCTTAACGTTTTCCAATGCTGTAAAAATGTGTGTACACTAAATATTAAATTTCAACATTTCTGTCAACGAAAATTTGCGTCATAGCCATCGACATCACTTTCCCGCCGAAAGCGCGCTCCCTCAGCTGGACTGATTGGCAAAAGAACCTGCTGCATGACTGGATTTAATAGAGGAAACTGCGAAAACGCGAGTAAAAACAAACGAATTACACTAAAGGTTGGACTCGAAAGTGTTTCTTACAACTTGTCAAATAAACCTAATCCATGGATATTGACATGTAGCCAGGAGTCGTGTTTCCTGACATTTATATGTGCCTGATTTGACGCCGGGGAAATACATAAAGCAAATCTGCCTGTGAATAACTACAATATAGGTAGGTTTAAATCCGCGTAATCACTTATATCAATGTTATATCGTCATATTGCCCATCCCTAAAACATATAGTTTTATAGTAGCCTATAGTTTTTGTCAGTGTTTATTTTAAAACACACAATTATGCAGAATATAAGATGGAAAATATTTATTAGATGATTTGTCAACATAATATATAACAATACAATATATATGGAATGATTTTACCTCAAAATCCGACAATTTGACACAAAATGATAACTGCAAATCCATGTTTCTCTGCTGGAGTCCAGCTGTTTCTGTGAATTGCACCGATCCATTTGCTTCTTTTTTCTGTAGCTTTCAGCAGTTTTTAAATATATACCTCGGGAATACCTCATTATGTATTTGTAGCCTACTTAGTCATTTTGATAGGCTAATATAGCTAATATACACTTACAGCCTGTGTTGCCTTCATATAAGGCTTATATAAGGCTTTTAATTTTTTGCGGCTCCAGACAGATTTGTTTTTTGTTTTTTTGGTCCAATATGGCTCTTTGAACATTTTGGGTTGCCGACCCCTGCTCTAGTCTTATTTATTTATCTTTTTAATTTTAATAAAAATGCAGATGGTACAGGGAAAACAGACTTTTAAATGATTGACTTGACTATTGACTTATGTAATATAAATCTTTTCTTTTTTTTTCTTTTTTTTTAATGATGGAACATTTTAGGCTCTAAATAAATTTATTTATAAATAATAGCACGCTTTAGGACTTTTTATTCTCTTTTGTTATAAAAGCAAGTAGTATGCGTTCATATGGGCCAATCTGACTGTGCACAACAAACAAATCAATACAACTAGTCAGCCTGCCTCACATCACTCTATGCTCCGGTACGCTTACCGTGTATGCGTGTGTTTTATGTGTGTTTGGTGTCCCTGCCCGCTGCTCTGAAATCAATGGGTGATGGGGGTAATGTTGTGATTGTCATGTTGGCCAGCAGGTGCTGTGGCCTGACATTCTGTCCTCGATTGTCTTCTCAGTTAATCCGTCTTTTGTGAGAGATTAGCAATATCCTGGTAACTTCTCTCTGGAGAGCGGCGAGGGAAGAGCCCAGGCAGGCACAGGACAATGCTGAACCGTGAAGCATGCTGTCTAATTTCATTACCCTCATATGCTAGGAGTGAGGGAGGGGGTTAGACAGCTGCAGTTTAGACTCTAATGTGCCATAAAAGGGCCAGCAGAACTTCAGTGGCCTCCAAAATAACTTGATTAAAGAGGTCCTCCATTTGGTTCTCTCTCCTGTGTGGTTGCTTAATATTATAGAATTCAGTGGAGATCAGTATGAAATTGTGTGTATGTGTGTAGGATGTTTGAGTGTGTTAAATGAATTCTCCACTCCTCCCTACCAAGGATGCCCCCTGTCAGTTTATGAAATAAAGTATTCATGACCACTTTGGTTATGTTTTGATCAGCACTGACACTTTACTCTACCATACTAGACTGGGCTATACATATACTTCTGTTATTTTAAGAAATGAATGGTTTTATTGATCAAGGGGTCATTGAACTGATCAAAAGTGACAGTCAGGCTATTTAGAATGTTACAAAAGGTTTCAAATTGTAACTTTCTATTCATCAAAGAATGCTAGTATCATGGTGTCCATAAAAAAAATATTAAGCAGCAACTGTTTTCAACATTGATAATTAGAAAAAATATTTCCTAAGTACCAAATTAGCCTTCTAGAAGGAGTTCTGAAGGACGTGTGACACTGAAGACTGGAGTAATTATGCTGAAAATTGAGCTTTGCATCATAGAAATAAATTAGATTTTATAAATGTTTTGAAATAGAATTTTTTTTTTTTTTTTTTTTTTTTTTTTATTGTAATAAAATGTCAAAATATTACAGCTTGGTCACACTTTAGATTAGGGTCCAATTCTCACTATTAAAGGGTTAGTTCACCCCAAAATGAAAATTTTGCCATTAATTACTCTCCCCCAAACCCGTAAGACTTTCGTTCATCATCGGAACACAAATGAAGGTCTTTTTGATGAAATCTGACATTCTGTCCTTCCATAGACTGCCTTTGCAACTTGGTCTTTGTTGCTTCAAAAAGTTCATAAAGAGATTGGAAAAGTAATCCATATGTATCGAGGGGTTAACCAGATTTTCTAAAAAGACTCGATTGCTTTTTATGATGAACATTTAATTTAGGATTTTACTCACAAATAAACCTTGATCAGCGAACATAAACAGATGCTCAACCGGACATGAATGATGCACAAGAACAACCCTCTTCCAGAAGCTGAAACATGCTGGGTAACACGCAAGAACGAACCTCATTGGTTACGCAGCACGTTTGAGCTTCTGGAAGAGGTTTGTTCTTCCTTACAGGTTTGGAATGACATGAAGGTGAGTAATTAATGACATATTTTTCATTTTGGAGTGAACTAACCCTTTAACTTACTATTTACTATTAACCCTTTAACTGATTTTCGCCTCAATAAACTCCTACTGCTTATTAATAATTAGTAAGGTAGTTGTTCAAGGGGACATATCTTGAAAATCTGACTTTTTCAGTGTTTAAGTGCTATAATCGGGTACACGGTGCATCTACCAACACAGAAAATGTGAAAAAGGACAACCCCGTAACTTTGTTTTGGCAAACCTTTCTCTGCTCGAATTTATTGAAAGCAGTTTACTCATCTACTTAATGTGAAATATAATTTCTGTTTGTGACTTGTGCTGCTCGTTTTGGAGGATTACATAATGTTAAACAAGACTACAATTTGAAACCTTATGAATAAAATTTCTGTAATCGTTTAACCATTTTGTAATATTTAGTCTGTTTGCTGTGCGACACAGAAGGCGTTTTCTCCTGTGCAGTGGCTTACAATACAACCATGCGATACACCAAAGCACAACATAAATTCACAAATCACGTCCATTTTATTTGTTTGCTGTACTCCATATCTTTAGAATCCATATGTTTGTAAAGAACAGATCCAAATTCAGTCCCCAGCAACAGCGACTGTCACAGTCAAAGCCCGCGCTCGTTATGATTCAAATTTGAAAGTAGCGCCACCCTCGAGAAGCATCACGACATGGTTTACTGCACTGATATCGAACGCTCGTTGGTTCTCACCTATTTCGTCACAGATTACGACATGCCGTGTTTCAGTGGAGTGACATTTGAAATGAGTGCGCGCCTTCACTGAGACAAGCCGGATTTATCATATTTTCATGGATTAATAAGTTAAATTCTGCTCTAAATTCTACCGCCAGAGAGGACTGTTGATTGGAACTCATCATCATTTGAACTACTTTTGGTACCACTTTTGACATTTTCACAAAAAATAAATTATTGTGATTACGCTTGTTTGTCTGTTATTCTTTTATTTATAACAGTACGGAGTTTTAAGAAATGGTTATGGGTAGGTTTAGGGGTAGGTGTAGGATTAGTGGCTCAAAATATTGTTTTAATGTTATTCTTTTTACTAAAATTGTCATTTTCCTACAAATTTCTGTCCATTATGTTTTATTCTTTTAACATTCTGTATATAATGGGTAGGTTTAGGTTCGGGGTGGGGTTTAGGGATCTTACATTTATCTACAAAATGATAAAATGGAAATTATACATATATCTTTATGACATGAAAGATTAGTAAATATTTTACGTTTTTTCGCTGTAAAAACGTAAGTATTTTTACGTTCTAGTGCCATAATTATGTCAATATTGTACGTTTTAGCACCTTTATAAACGTACCAAAATGTACGTTTTGTGTCTTTGAGCGTTAAGTATTAATACCTACGTATTAACAATGAGACCAGGCTGCATGACAACACATGCTAGTCGATGAGTTGAATCAAATCCATAGTAACTACATAAATGTATCCACTAACCATTCAGAAAAGTCCAGTTGCATTCTAAAAGTTGTAATTCTCGACTCCGGTTTGAACAATGTAAGGCTGAACACCGTTACTGACAATCCTCATTTTGGCTGCGTGAGATTCTCCAGCTTTGTTGTTGTTGAGCAACCAAAACGCGAGCTGTTAAAGCTCTGGCCTCTTCTGGAAAGCGGGCAAGGAGTAGCAGCTGTTTTGCATTTAAAGGGCCACACACAAAAACTACATATTTTTGCTCACACCCAAATCGAGGCAAATATTACAAGCTATAATAAATGATCTTTGAGGTATTTTTAGCTGAAACTTCACAGACACATTCTGGGGACACCAGAGACTTATATTACATCTTGCGAAAAGGGGCATAATAGATCCCCTTTAAGTTTAGGTATTGGGTAGGATTATGGG
The DNA here is from genome assembly GCF_018812025.1 of Megalobrama amblycephala. Taxonomy (NCBI): domain Eukaryota; kingdom Metazoa; phylum Chordata; class Actinopteri; order Cypriniformes; family Xenocyprididae; genus Megalobrama; species Megalobrama amblycephala. The sequence continues at coordinate 45,974,105 of NC_063047.1, forward strand.
ATGTAGAATAAGGTTATGCAGAATAAGGCATGTTTACACTTTATTTTACAGTGCCGTAGTTACATTGTAATTATTCATAAGTACTGAGTGCTATTAAAGGTGCTCTAAGTGATGTCGCACGTTTTTAGGCCAAAACATTTTTTGTCACATACAGCAAACATCTCCTCACTATCCGCTAGCTGCCTGTCCCCTGAACACACTGTAAAAAAAACGCGGTCTCTGTAGTCGCCACAAGCTCCGAAAATGGCAACAAAAACAAACTGGTGCAGCCTGGACCACTTAACATAATAAACATGCTCCAGCCAATAACCGACAAGAATGATTTTAAATACGCTTTCATGACTGTTTCAGGAAGCACTGAGGGGAGAGGGAGGGGGAAGAGGAGGAGGAGGGAGGGTCTAGCTAGCCTCTGTTTTATTTGACAACACTTCGAACGTCAACAGGAAGTTACTCCACCCAGGATCGCTTAGAGCACCTTTAATCAACTACATGTACTTACTATAGAGTTACACTTAGGGTTAGGGTTTGGTTTAGGGTTAGTTACTTGTAATTATGCATAATTTACTGTTATTACTATAGTAAGTACACGTAGTAACGTGTAACTATGGCACTAAAAAAAAATTGTTACCTAAGGCATTAATATGTGCTTTATAAGTACTAATAAACAGCCAATATCCTAACAATATGCATGCTAATAAGCAACTAGTTAATATTGAGAATTGGACCCTAAACTAAAGTGTAACCTACACTTTTTACTGTATTTTCGATCAAATAAATGCAGCCATGGTTAGCATAAGAGACTTCTTAAAAAAACATGAAAATAAGTCTTACTGACATTATATATAATGTCATATATGTATGTGGGTGTGTGTATTGTGTAGCCAGTGCTATTTACATCTAGGTCCAAATAGTCACTCTGCATCAAAGATATGCTTTTTATGCTTACTTTATGACTGTATTATTATTTTTTTTTTTCCCTGATGTAGTCTTATTGTCAAGCACCCTTCAGTCTCAACCTTCAGAGGCACTTTAACAGATGCTTTCTTTGTTGTGTATTTTGTCTCCGGAAGGTTAATGTGGAACATTTCCCCAATCAATGACTCCTGCTTTGCCATCTTAGGTCTGTCAAGAAAGCACTTCATGAAATATCTACTATCAATAATAGTTTAAGACCCCACATTGCCACTCATGCATACATTTTACTGACAAATTTTTCATAAAGACTGCGTATATACCTTTGGTTTATGTATTCATTTATGCTGTCTACTTCCACAAAATTGCTCTAGGTTCACAAGTAATGTTTTATTTCATTTAGACATTTATGTAAAACAATTTTTCACATGATAAACACCATGCTTCATGTATTTTCCTCCAAGCAACACAGTAATATTTTACTAATAGTCTTTGAAGTCCTGTGATCATAATCACGCTGAGCTTTGTTTATTCTGAACCATGAGGTGTCAAGCTATCTTACTCTCCGCATGCTTAATTTGAGTAATAAACCACGAGTGTGTATTTGCATGTGTGTCCGTGGCCTGCAGACATTTACGTGATTAGTTAGATTGGGGTGGCAGCTATGGGTAATACGATTATAGAGACCTGATTGATTTGCTATAGGTGGCAGCAGGTGTCAGGAACAGGTTGATTGAGGCGTGACTAATGATTGGCCGCGATCACATTTATATCTCAAGCTGTGGCTTCCTGCTGCACTATTAGCACTTCTAATAGGCTGCCAATTAACAGAGACATCAAAAAGGCATGCATGATCACAGCTCTGATGGAAAGCAAAGAGCTCTCCTGCATTGCACCGTTTGGTCTTTCTTTTTCTTTTCAAACAACCTTGCTTGATCCTAGTTTCTGGGAGCAGATGAAACAAGCCCCTAAAATGCAACTACAGTGTTGTGTTGGGAAATATCTTTTAAAAAGAATAATATCAGATGACAATTTATGGCTTAAAGGGGACATATCATGAAAATCTGACTTTTAAGTGCTATTACTAATACTAATATTACTGCCCCTTAATCTGTACGTTTTCATCCATGGCGCCGCCATTTTGTTTTCGCACGTGACAACTGTGCACCTGTACCAGTAACACTGGTCCTGGAGTGAAGTCGATTTTGATTAAAGATTAATAGGACACATTAATTAACAAACATAACGATAGAAAAAGTTGCTCATTCCTGGAAAATCTACAGCATTTCGATGCTATTGTTAGCACCTTCAATACTTTCATTCAGCTACTCTCCAGCACTGCAAGAGGCTTATATGGAAACATTTAATAACCTGTAGAAGGCAGCCCTCAAAGTTAAGTAAATAATACCATCTCCACCAATAAATAATATTGCACTCCCTGTTTCTGCTAGGAAATGAATCTCCTGAAGAATATAGCTTATTTTCTGGAGCAAAAGATATTAAGATTCATATAAATCTTGGAGGACAGATAATATCTCGTTGATTTCAGTAAGGCTACCAAGTTAGGTAATGGTACAGAAGGAACCTTTATCTTCTGCCTGTGGAAGTCTTGCCGTATCTTCCCACTGCACCCCAGTTCAGACCAGACCCTGCCAGGGCTATCAATCTCACAGAAATGCACAGAAAGGAAATATATGGGTCAGAAAGTATGAGAAAGAAAGAGGAAAAAAGAAAAAGTTGAATCCAAAGGGCACAGAGGGGTGTGGTGTACCTCACAGCTTTAGCAATGGCCCTTCCGCCGAGGGCAGAAGAATGAAGCAGGGAGTCTCTGCAGCCAAGGTTGACACGTGTTTGCTTTACTGATGTGCTGCTTATACGTGAATCGCTTGTGGAGCACGAACAAATGTTCCCGCTCTCCACTCTAGCAGAAAATGATCTCTCAGGCTGCATTCGTTGTGTTTATGAGTTACCTGCTGAGAGACACAGGCCAGAGTTTCAGCCTGACCGTCCACTGCATGATACTGCAGGGTAGCAGGACTGCAAAATCTCTCCCGTCCCACAGGTGACCGCAGTACATTTGGTCATTGAAATGCTGGCTGGGTTCTCCTCTTCATCAAGGTAGGGGACCCACTTACCAACCCCTTTGTGAAAACCATTTTGCTTACTGAAGTTTGTGAAGATTGCAGGGTTTTGCTTTTTCCCTGTTTCATAATATTTCACTTAGGTTTGCACTCAGACCATTTTTTATTTTTTTTTAAGGTGCTTTCATTTATTAACATTTTTTTTTTTTCTTTTTTTGTTCGTTTCGGCTGCATATTATCCCCAGTGTGTGAAATACTCAAGAAAGCTTTATTACACCTGCAGGGCTTTAAAAGATAATTAAGCCATCAAGTGGAAACACTGAATCGACGTATCATATCATAAACAGAATTAAATAAAAATGATTTTAAAAATCTAGTTTTATAGATGTGTCAGGTTCTTAAAAATATGCTTTATCATTCATGTTGGTCTTAAAAACCTTTCTCACCACATTCGAGAAAAGTTCCAATTTAATGACTTTAAATATGTCATTTATCTTTGACTTTATGTCCTCTAAAATAACATAACTGCTTGAAATTAAGCATAATCTCATCATATAAATGGTGTATTCAATTTGTTGTATATATGAATTACAAAGTATTTTGGAATAAATTAATAGACAAAAAAAAAAAAAGATCATCAAATCATTGACCCATCTTCCTAATTCAAAAAAAAAAAAATACAAATAATAATAATAATAATAATAATAACACTTGGCCATCATCAATACAAATACTTTTTTTGAAGTAAGTAAAACAAAACAAAACAAAATAAAACATAATAAATCCACTACCATTAGCAGGAGTAATTGTATCCCAACCCTAGTAAAAAAAAAAAAAAAAAAAAAAAAAAAAAACTATACCTAAATCTATTTAAAATACAGGTAACACTTTATTTTAGGGTCTTTTAACTAGTTGCTTATTAGCGTGCATATTGCTAGAACATTGGCTGTTTATTAGTAATTATTAAGGACATATTAATGCCTTATTCTGCATGACCATATTCTACATTCTTAATCCTACCCAATACCGAAACTTAATAACTAACTTACTAACTATTAATGAGCAGTTTTAGGAGTTTATTGAGGGAAAAGTCGTAGTTAATAGTGAATACATGTTCCCTATACTAAAGTGTTACCAAAATACATTTATTTCATACTATGTATGCTTGAAACCATTAACATATTTAACATATTTATTGACACATCACTTAAGACTTACTAATATATAATTATAATTAAACTTAATTTGGAGTATTTCTTTATTGCACAATGCACATTTCTTAATATTATGCCTAAAAAGTGTTTTAATATATCTATTAATAGTATGATCTTTGTATGATATCGGTCTTTAAATGCAAGATATTTAAAATGTACCTGGCATATATTTGCAATAGTTCCACTTTAGCACAATCAAATATATTTAAGTATAGCTTTAGTTGGCCCTCAGCACTACTTCCGCACAATTAAAGTGCATCAAAGATTAGTTGTTCCAATTTATCAGACTTTAAGTATAATAGTTTAGTATACAATTGCAGGGTATTTTTATTTAGCACATAAATATCTAAATGTATTTGTAGGATACTTATCACAAAATATTTATTTTAATAATAGCCCATGCTTTATTTGTCATGCTCTACTATTTGAGTAATACCCTGGTACCATCATATTCAAAGAAAGACATAGCAACATCATAGTACTCTTTTGTAAGTGAACTCACAATACTGATGCATTTGCCTTAATTCTGCTAATATTCACTCCAAAGTCAGTGATTCTCTTGATATCTGAAAGAAAACTCTGCCTTTAGCACATTCACAGCAAGAATCTGTCTGTCAGTGTGATCAAAAAACTCAAAAAATGCTAAAAGCATTTCATTTGGTTAACAGTGTAGTGTTCTTGTTTCTCTTAACTCAAGCAGGGCTGTGCTATATTAAGCCTGTGCTTTATCACTGCTCCATCAGATTCATCACAAAGACTTCATTACCTTGCTGCCACTCAAAGGACACGCTGAGACAGTGTCAGCGCCACATCAGATCCTCCTATGCCTCCCCCTCCTCCATTAACATGACATCCTTGGCTTCATGGAGATATTATTCATGTATCAGGCCTGGCTCTTCCACATTATTGTCACTTAGGAGCCAAGAAGATGAGGGATACCGCTCTCTTAATAGCCCAAAGGCCCCAATATACTCAGAGCCAAGTTCTTTTCGTTCTTCGATTAGGGCTAAAATGAAGTTTGTAATACCTGAGCAGCAATATACTGTTAGCAAACATCCCGATGCTGGCCACTCAGCTGGGAGTGACTTTTAGATGAATCTGTAAATGTGTGCTATGCACTTTCCTCTCAATAACAAAAAACAAACAAACAAAAAATCAGTTAAGAGAGCATCTAATCATAGCGATGTGGATGTGTTTGCTCAGGCTCAATTCAATTCAGTCAAGTCATATCATAAAGGGGTGTAACGGTACACAGAAGTCACATTTGGTTTGGTACATACTGTACCTTGGTTTTAGGGTCATGTGAGTTCGGTACAACAGGAAAAAGCAACAAATCCCCAATGCTAGGTTTCTTTTCATGAATAGAATGAAACGTGCAAATTTGATAGTTTGTTCCACCTAGCGACATTTAAAGGGTTAGTTCACTCAAAAATGAAAATTCATTAATCACTCACCCTCATGTCGTTCCACACCCATAAGACCTTCGTTCAACTTCGGAACACAAATTAAGATATTTTTTGATAAAATCCGATGGCTCGTGAGGCCTGCATTGAGAGCAAGTTAACTTGGACATTCAAATGCCCAGAAAGGTACTAAAAATATATTTAAAACAATTCATGTGAATACAATGGTTCAACCTTAAAGGTGCCCTAGATTCAAAAATTGAATTTACCTCGGCATAGTTGAATAACAAGAGTTCAGTACATGGAAATGACATACAGTGAGTCTCAAACTCCATTGTTTCCTCCTTCTTATGTAAATCTCATTTGTTTAAAAGACCTCCGAAGAACAGGCGAATCTCAACATAACACCGACTGTTACGTAATAGTCGGGATCATTAATATGTACGCCTCCAATATTTGCATATGCCAGCCCATGATCGAGGCATTACACAAAGGCAGCCAGTATTAACGTCTGGATCTGTGCACAGCTGAATCATCAGACTAGGTAAGCAAGCAAGGACAAAAGCGAAATATGGCAGATGGAGCAATAATAACTGACATGATCCATGATAACATGATATTTTTAGTGATGTTTGTAAATTGTCTTTCTAAATGTTTCGTTAGCATGTTGCTAATGTACTGTTAAATGTGGTTAAAGTTACCATCGTTTCTTACTGTATTCACGGAGACAAGACGTCGTTATTTTCATTTTTTAAACACTTGCAGTCTGTATAATTCATAAACACAACTTCATTCTTTATAAATCTCTCCAACAGTGTGTAATGTTAGCTTTAGCCACAGAGCACTATCAAACTCATTCAGAATCAAATGTAAACATCCAAATAAATACTATACTTACGCGATTAGACATCGGCGCATTTATAATGATAGGCAGTTAAAAAAATAATAAAAAAAAAAAAAAAACTATGGGGTATTTTGAGCTGAAACTTCACAGACACATTCAGGGGACACTTAAGACTTATATTACATCTTTTGAAAACATGTTCTTCAGCACCTTTAATGTTATGAAGTGACGAGAATACTTTTTGTGTGCCAAAAAAAACTAAATAACGACTTTTTTTCAACAATATCTAGCATATAGCATATATCTCATCACTGAACTAAACACTGCTTCATGAAGCTTCGAAGCTTTACAAATCTGTTTTTTTTTCTTTCTTTTTTTCTCAAATCAGTGGTTCGGAGCACTGCCAAAGTCACGTAAACCATTGAAATATCAAAACATTTATTACTCGACGAAGCCTCTTTTTCTGAAATCATGTGACTTTGGCTGTTTGAGATCGTTTTATACATGCTCCGGACCACTGATTCGAAACAAAAGATGCGTAAAGCTTCGAAGCTTCATTTTGGTCATTTTGTGTTCTGTTCTGAGAGAGAACTTCCTGAGGGGAAGATTCCTAAATGAGGTTAAGGTTTGTCTTATTGTATTCCTATCAAAATTATTACTGTACAAAGAAGAAAATGTCTGTAGTCTCACATTTTGCCTTTTTTCTTAACATGTACGTCTTCTACAAAGCAGACTGGTGCAAAGCGAATGACACGCCGGCGCCATGGAAGTTTCACCTCTTGCCAAACAAATTAATTAAAATGAAAAACCTTCAATATCAAATTGACTGACCCAGCACTGTCAAAAAACAGCCTGTCAAATGGGTTAATGTATAAAACCCAACAAGCAGGGTAAAAATAACCCAGCATGTATTCTGTCCAATTCTTACCCAGTGCCTGGTTGCCAATTAACCCAAAATAACAGAAATGGTTGTTTTTAACCCAACATTTTTTAGAGTGTATTTGGTACAGTACAGCCTCCTTTAGTGTATTAAGCACTAAGCAGTGAACAGAATGCATAGGTCTTGCATAGGTCATATTTTGTGTAGGGCTGTTAATTGAAACTCAGCGTATAGGCTACTAGCAAGCTCTTGCAAGCCATCTGAACTCGTGGCTGCGTCCGAAAACCAGAAAATGCTGCCTTCGGAGGACACATTTCAAGGAAGGAAGGCATCAAGGCGTGTCTGAATTCAATGTAAGCTTCAGTTCCTGTTTCCTGAGATACCTTAATCTGATCTATTTTTGAAGGCAGCATAGATGTATCCTTCACTGCCTTTGATATCCCACAATCCAGTGCTTTACATTCTGTGACAGTTGAGCAACCATGCAACCATGAACTGTGCTCTCCACAATGACGAGGAAGTTTCAGCAAAAGAAATAAAAACCCACCCTGTACAGCTATGATCAGCTGTTTGGCTGAGCTTTCGATGTTGTTAAGGAAAGGAAGCTCATTGGTTGGTCCTTGTCACATGACCTGCGGTGCACTTGCGACATTCTGAAAAGTTGAGATGTTTTCATCTTGCTGCGGCATAGGCGCGCCTGAAAAAATTAGCACTCTTCTATTATGAGCATGCTTGTCTAAAGTAAAAGCACTCGTGCACTCTAAAGTAAAAGCACTCATGCAAGTCACGAGCATCGATTTAAACCACCGAAACGTGTCTGATGCATCCAATAAACATTACCGATGCTCAAACGGCATCTTGGACAAATGTGGCTCGGCTGTGAGCAGAAGTGTTGCCAGGTGTCTGGCAAGAAATAGAATAGTGTACAAATGTATTCAGGGATTGCATTTGTTCAGTACAGTGCAAGATTTTGATGGTATTTAAGCTAAAATAAAGTAAGAGAAAATATTTGCACTAACTGTTAAAAACTAACACTGTATGTAACCATGATAGAGACACTACTGTTTACATTTTTTTTAAGTACGGCAAAAATATTTTAATAATAAAATTTGAAGTAAATGAGAAATAATACAAAGTAAAGTAAATTTTGCGCTTGTGCTTGAATGTTAAAATGGCCCTACTATGAGATGTCAATCACAGCAAGGGCCCCCAGCCAATTTGAGTTTAAGACCCCTGCATTAAACTGTTACGCTGCCTCAGAAGTCTGTCCGAAATCAGTTTGGTGAGGTGCCTTCATGCACAAATGCTGCCTTACAAGTTGTTGCACTGATAGGGCAGCGAGGCAGCAAGTCAGCTAGGTTTTTCTGATGCAGCCCTTGTTTTGGGTTGGTGCATAGACCGTCTCTTTTTCTTCTGCTCCCTGTTTCTGTTGTGGCAGTGAGCAAAGAATATTGCATTACCCCTCGCGCCCCCTTCTGGATTGGAGTGTGGATCGCCTGTGATTGACCGTATTTGCCGTTTGACTGCAAGCAAGCAGCTTTACAGTATCAAACATGAAAAACAGTGTCAGTGTCACTTTCAATTAGATGTACACCTTCAGTTTCTGCTATAAAGCAGCTCTCCAGCATGTTCGTGTTTTTACTTGTGTCGGACCTTGACTGACTAAACAGAAGAAATGAACCAGAGAAGATTTCCACGTGAAAGAAGGCGGAGCCCCAGAGCCACACCTACATATTACATCATCTCTATAGACCAATGGTAGTTTGAAGGTGTTTACCAGTCGGAGCAAACTTTTCCGGAAAGTTTTGTCAGCTTTGGCAAGCCGTTTCAAACTCCAAGCGAAGTGGCCTGATTTTGTTCGAAATTGTCACACCAGCTCATTCTTCGATTTCGCTTGAAGAATTGAGGTCTCAGCACTGACATTAGATGCATACAAAGGTGCTTTAATATGGTACCTTCCACCAGCAATAGAGATCACATAACAGGCCACGCAGTCAACGTTTGCGAATACCAGATTTCAAATGCCTAGTTTTGTTTCAAGATAAGTTTGACATGAGTGTGCAGTGCCACAAGCTCATACAATGTTAAGATCAATCTGAAATGGGAGAATTCACGACCTGAATCTCTGCAGACATTCCAGTCTAAGTCGTATATTATGGTGTTAAACAGAACTCTTGAACTGACATGGTAAAAGGTATTTTGCAGTAGATAGGCTGTCATGTACCAGGGATTTAGTTTCACAACTAAATCGCCCTGTGCTAGATCTGTCTGAATAATCTTGCTTGGCAATGTACCTCTCTTCCTCAAATCAAGCTGATCAGACATGTTGGACATGAACAGAGATTTCATGTCAGAGATTAGTGGAACACATGCCCTTCTATCCAGATAATGACTTTAGCTCTTGTTCGTTGGAAGGAGAGAGAGTTGATGTATTTTCTGCTAATTTGTACTGTGTGTTTGGAAGCCCATCCCACTGCTTCACCACAAACTCCCAGAAGAACTAAATTAGACTACTACTGGTTGGAAGAAAGGAGTACAGATGAAATGAGGTGACATCATTTTACCATGACCTTCTTGTTATGCACACACATCTATTCTTTTTTATGTAACCCACATTGGAATAGATGTCACTATAATAGGAGACGGATTTTGTATCGAGAGGTCAATTGCTGATGGATTATGAGCATAACTGAGTTTATCTTTCAAATGTTTTTGAAATAAGTCTCTTATGCTTACCAAAGCTGCATTTAGATTATCAAAAATACAATGAAAACTGTAATATTGTCAAATGTCATTACAATTTAACATAATTTTCTATATGAATATATTTAAAAAATATAATTCATTCCTGTAATGCAAAGCTGACTTTTCAGCACCATTACTCCAGTCTTCAGTGTCACATGATCATTCAGAAATCATAATAATATGCTGTTTTGATGTTCAATGTTGAAAACAATTTTTGTAGAAAATGTGATACATTGCTTTCAGGATTATTTGATGATTAGAACAGCATTTATTTGAAATATATAAATCTTTTGTAACATTATAAATGTCTTTACTGTCAGCTCGATTGCTAAATAGGATCGTTTCTGTTCGAGCGATATTTTGGAAAAAAAAAAAAAAAAAATATTAGACCATTCACAGCATTTGATAGCAATCATAAACGTTAGCCTGGTGTGCATGGTTCTATTTTGCAAACTATATATAGTTGCCGTCCTTACAGGTTTTGCACAAAAGATTAACATGACGCCACATGCTAGTCGATGAGTTGAATCAACTCCACAGCAACTACATAAATTTATCCACTAACCATTCAGAAATGTCCAGTTTCATTCTAAAAGTTGTAACTTCTTCCTGAGTCTGTCCATCAGTGTCCAAATCCGGTTTGAACAATGCAAGTCTGAACACCGTTACTGGCTGCGTGAGATTCTCCAGCTTTGTTGTTGTTGAGCAACCAAAGCACGAGCTGTTAAAGCTCCGTCCTCTTTTGGAAAGCGGGCCGGGAGCAGCAGCTCATTTGCACACGCTCAAAAACACCCAAACAGGAGCAAATTTGACAAGCTATAATAAATTATCTGGGGGTTATTTATAGCTGAAATTTCACAGACACATTATGGGGACACCAGGGACTTATATAACATCTTGTGAAAAGGGTCATAATAGGTCCCCTTTAAAGCAGACTGTAGTCAAACAACCTCCAGAGATGAGATTGATTCACTTTAAAATGGCCTGAGTTTGTTTAGTGCGTTCACATAGGAGCCAAAATTCAATCGAGCCACTCTCAGACCCCTTCCCCTGAAACAAACCAAGTGTGAAACCCCCATAGACTACTTCCCCAACATGCTCAATGCTGTAGGTTACCAGCTATTCGGATGTATTTTGATGTCTGTATTGTCCATATTTTTACATTTGAGATCCACATCCTCCTACAAAACCGCTCCACTCAGTTTGTTGTGGTCAGCCCCATAACTATAGCTGACAAATGGATCACTTACAAACATATGTAGTTTCATATGCATAGTGTCAAGTGTTTAACTGTAATGTGGTTATTGTAATTCCCTCACATTAGCCCATGGAAATGCTCTGTCTCTGTCAAACAAGTTGTGTCCTTGTGGGATGAGATTAACAATTCTCAACTCCCTTTTCCAGCCCTCAGTCTCCCCTGTCTCATTATACCTCAGTGTGTGTGAGCCGTGCATGTGATGGCCTTAGTGAGTGAAGGCAGGCAGGCCCTAGTTTGAGATGCCCTCCCTGGTGTATTATGCTGTCCCGAAGGCTGTGGACTTGCTGCCGGCCCCACTGACCTGACAAACAACAGCTATGACAAGCCGGTGACGAGGCTGTCAGAGGCTCTGACGGATGACACGAGCAGCCGCCTGTCACCCTGAGCCAGTGACATCACGCAGGAGGAAGAAGCATCTTCTTGTGGAGGTGGTGATGCGCATGTTCAGTTACTGCCGTACACTCGTATGCATACAAATGATCACTCTGATCACTCAAAGTGAGAGGCAGGACACAAGGTATTCAAATTCAAATCCACACATGAGGTCTTCAACAAAACAGATACAAAACACAAGAGAATGCGCCATTTCACCAGCATGTGCTGTGTTTTTGAAGCTGGTTCAAAGCATGGGATGTTGGTATGCTGGAGTCCCCACATCACTTGTGGCTTTTGAGGTACAACAACTTGGGCAGTACACTTAAGGGACATCTTTGAACCTTATGTACCCATAAAAGTTCATAGTAGTATCTTAAAGGTAAAGTAAAGATTTTCTTTCTATTAAAATATCACATCACCGGCATCCCTTCTCTCCCACAGTTCTCATCATAATGTTAATTACACATCACATTCAGAACATGGTTAAATGTTAGATAGCAACACTATTATAACTACGAAAGAGACTGTCATTTATATACTTGCATGTATATAATCAAACAACAAATAGTATAAGTGATCTTAAGAGTTTTGCAGCCCATCCTCAACCTAACCACAGGCTCCACTCCTCACCACAATGGTAACCGTACAAAACTAACATAACACAACCCCCTGTAAATCCCAACATACACATTAAACACTAACTTATGTCTCCCTATGTTAATCTTGTGCAAAAACACACAAAATAACACTTAATTTCAGCATCGTCTGATGCAAAGAATGCTGGGAATTAGAAATCTGCTGCAACTCAACTCAATCATATTAAGTTCAACTTACTACAATGAAACTTTTTTTCTGTTAAGTACAATGAACTTATATTATTATTTGAGTGAAACAAACTGATTTGCGGAGGTGCTATGCGCGAAATGTGCTTTATTTTTGTAATTCCGCTAGGTGCCACAAGTGTTGCAGAAACTACATACTTCACCTTTTAGTTCAAAAAAAATTAAATTTCTGTCATTAATCACTCACCCTCATGTTGTTCCACACTTGTAAGACCTTCGTTCATTTTCGGAACACAAACTAAGATTTTTGATTCAGATTAAGATTTTTTTTGTTCACGTGAGCAGCACAACGTATGCGTGTGATGCTGATGCAGGAGCCAGCCAATAATAAGTTGGCGATAACACTATATAGGGAGTATAGGGTCCTATAGGGAACACAATAACTATTAACTACAACTTTTCCCTCAAAAAACTCCTAATTTACTGCTTATTAATAGTTAGTAAGTTAGTTGTTAAGTGTAGTACTAAGTACTACACTAAGAAGTATTAATAAACAGTGAATATATTAGTGATATGCATGCTAATAATCAAATAGTTAGAAGTTCCTATAATCCTCTAATCCTATCCAATTCGTAACAATACCTAAACTGAACAACTACCTTACTAACTATTAATAAGCAATAATTGAGTTAAGTTTATTGAGGCAAAAGTAATAGTATATATATATATATATATATATATATATATATATATATATATATATATATATATATATATATATATATATATATATATATATATATAAACTGGCCTGGAAATTAATGTTAGTGTATTCTCTTCAACAGGGATATGAGATAGTTATGTCTGGTAGTTGTTCATGGTGGTGTAATGTGTCAGTAACTCCTTGTCACTGTGGCTTATGTAATTGCAGGACTCTAGGAAGTGATTGGGGGCAATTTCTTTTAGATTAGTTTGGTTTTGAGAACACCATGCGAGTTGGGCAACTACCTCCGGGGACTACCTCTGCTAGTAATGAGCCTCTAGTGACATTTTCCCATGTCATCCAATGCCAATGAGTGATATCCACTCTACATTACCCACACCTTTGGGACATTTACAGATGTACCATATGAGCTTATGTAATACCTATCTTGAAATGTCCATGTCAGCCCTGCATAAGCGTCTCTCCATTCATTCATATTGGAAATTTGTTTATTGTCATATAATGATCATGCATACTCAGTTATACAAGTGGGAGATCTGAAGAATTCAGGGAAGAAAAAAAACTGTCTTTGCATCATTGAATCATTCATTCAACTGACTTGTTCAAAAATGCTGATTCATTCTTAATGAGTGGTTGAATCATTCACTCAACTGATTAATTCAAAAATGCAGAATAATTTTCACGAGATGCGAAATATGTACCAATGAGTACATATCGCTGCAGTTTCGATGCGAAATGGTGCTAAAAGCGTGTTCCTTTTTTTTTTTTTTTTTTTTGCCGGAGCAGATAATAGAGTGAATGCGGTACGTTTTTATGACGTTGCTTTTTAGACGAATCGCCGCGGTTCTTGATTTGACATTTGCGCTCCGTTGCGTTTTAAAATAACTTCCCACTGACGCTACGCCTAAACCTACCCAATAGTGTTAACAAAATCAAACGTGACATAAAAAGCGTCCGCGATCGTACCGTTTTTCAGCTCATTTCGAGAGCTCATTTTGAAAACGAGTCTTTATGAATCCATAATCCGACCCCGGCTGTGTGAAAACGAGCAAAAGCCTCTAGCGTTCGTTTCAGTCGGAAACTGCAGCAAGACGTATGCATCGGTACGTAATTTTGTGTCTCGTGAAAACGTGCCCATGGGTACGTCTCTCCTATGAGACCAGGTTGACAAAACACCACTGCTGTGTGTTGATGTGTTGCAGTGGTTCTGCTGTGGCTGTCTTTAGTTGTCCTTTTTCCAATAACACTGGCCAAGCCCTTTTTTTATCCCAAGGACATTTTTTTGAATTAGTAATAAAAGCTTAAACACGTTTTTTTTTTTTTTTTTTTTTTTTTTTCATCTAGCAATGGCATTTCCTAAATCTTTGGCATATCTTTTAGACATTCCTTGGTTTTTTTCTTATTTACTTAATTGTTTAACTGTTATTTAAAAGCAACACCACACTCATATTAACAGCATTCTTACAACAAGATAAATGTAACAGAGAAGCAAATTTGCTTATATTTAGAGAGTTTATGCTGAAAACAAGTGAAACAGAGCAAAATATGACTCTTAATGTCTTACTTAGCTTTCCTTCTCAGATAAATGTAACACGTTTAGATATCTTTATTCAAAAACAAGTTATTTAGAATAGTTTTTATGCAGTGATCACCTTGCATTTGTCCGTGTACAATGATACAGAATTATTAAGCACCATTGTTACTTAGGATCTCTGTTGCATGAGCCTGTTTTTTGGTTGATTGTTGTTGTTTCACATTCTGTAGACCTCACTAGGGGAAAAATAATTGTTTGAACTATGGAGGCATGCATCTCTGATTCACTTGGGTGTTTCCTGCGAGGACCCCTTTTGGCCCGAGCAATAGCTGTGGATCACCACGAGGGGATTTGTGTATGATTTATAGCAAACAGTAGCATACAGCTGTGCTGAGGCTTTTCTGTTAACAGGCAGAGGAAAACAGACCACTGGGAACTGGCAGATTGTTTTGAATCTGTTCGGGGTCATCCTTCTTTTACAAATTGCAATCTCTATTTTTGTTTGAATGATTAAGAATAGTCAACCGGTGATGCTTCACTAGGCCAAATAGCTGCTGCATTGATTCCAATTACTGCCTATTCACAAGAAAATATAAGCTTTAAGTAAGCTTTTGATGAAATTTTCTAACTTCCCCTCCTTTCCCTGCAATACACAGTAAAAGCGGATTATGATAAAATAGGTCAAGTTGAAAGAAATGACTGCCCAACAGCTGTTTAGGTTCATGTAGTTCACTAATCCAATACTTGACTAGGCAGCCTATTACAGAACAGTGAATTAAATTAAGTGCTGTTTTATATTCTTAAAAAGAGAATGGTAACTGGAAAGAGTTGTGAAGCTCAACAACATCTTTGAAACTTATTTGCTAAAAGAAATCTGAAATTTATTTGTTAATACAGTTATTGGTAAGACTGATGGTGGAGAACCCAATACATCTTATCTGAATGTAGGCCTATTTAATTTTTGTTAACAAACTTCATCTTTGTCAGATGTTACCAATTAAGGGAAAGCTTCAGCTGATTCAAAGTACAACAAAGAGCAGTTAATCACAGGACTGCATTCTGCTTTCAGGGTCTAACATCTGCATCTCTGCCCCGAGTGATAATTTTGGTAAAAGAAATGGGTTATTTTCACACTTTTGTATATTTTTCAGAGTGGATTTATGTCTAAAGACAATTTTTGTATAGGGACGCACCTTAAGGCCCGGTTTCACGGACAGGGCTCAGCCTAAGCCAGGATTAGGCCTTAGTTCAATTAAGGCATTTAAGTAGCTTTTATAAACTTTCACTAGTAAAAACACATTACTGGTGTGAATCTTGAGACAAAACAATGACACTGACATATTTTAAGATATGTCAGTGCAAGTTGTTTTCAGTTACAACAGCTCAAACATGCATTTTAGTCTAGGACTAGCTTGAGCATTGTCTGTGAAACCGGGGGTAAGTGTATAAAATATTTTGAACATTAATACTAATATTGTATTGTTCCATTAATTGCAATTAATGAATTAAAATTGCAACACATAAAATGTTCCAAACCTGTATGACTTTCTTTCTTCTGTGGAACATAAAAGAATATATTTTTAAAAATGTTTAATCCATCCATCCAGTACATGGATCCATCCATCCATCCAGAACATACAGAACAAACATCCATCCATCCAATGAAAGTCAGTGGTCACCAAAACTGTTTGATTAAATTTATTGGTTCAAATTGCAACACTTAAAATGTTCCAAACCTGTATGACTTTCTTTCTTCTGTGGAACATAAAAGAATATATTTTAAGTTTTTTTTTATTTATTTATTTTTTTTTTAATCCATCCATCCATCCATCCATACAGAACAAACATCGATCCATCCATCCATCCAGTACATACATCCATACAATGGAAGTCAGTGATCACCAAAACTGTTTGATTAAAATTAATTGATTAAAATTGCAACACATAAAATGTTCCAAACCTGTATGACTTTCTTTCTTCTGTGGAACATAAAAGAATATATTTTTAAAAATGTTTAATCCATCCATCCATCCATCCATCCATCCAGTACATGGATCCATCCATCCAGAACATACAGAACAAACATCCATCCATCCAATGAAAGTCAGTGGTCACCAAAACTGTTTGATTAAATTAATTGGTTAAAATTGCAACACTTAAAATGTTCCAAACCTGTATGACTTTCTTTCTTCTGTGGAACATAAAAGAATATATTTTAAGGTTTTTTTTTTTTTGTTTTTTTTTTATCCATCCATCCATCCATACAGAACAAACATCCATCCATCCATCCATCCAGTACATACATCCATACAATGGAAGTCAGTGATCACCAAAACTGTTTGATTAAAATTAATTGATTAAAATTGCAACACTTAAAATGTTCCAAACCTGTATGACTTTCATTCTTCTGTGGAACATAAAAGAATATATTTTAAGATTTTTTCCATCCATCCATCCAGAAAATCCATATATAACCCATATATAACCCATATATCCATGTCAGTGGTCACCAAAACTGTTTGATTACCAACATTCTTTTTTTCTTTTTTTTTTTTTTCTTTTTTTTGGTGTGTGTGACAGTAGAAAGAAAGTCATACAGGTTTGAGGCTTGAGGGTGAGTAAATAATGAAAGGACTGTCATTTTTGGGTGAACTATCCCTTTAAGGTTTTTCAGCCATACTTAGAAAAGTACATGCTGCATAATATTCAGCAATTCTAATAGATAAAGTAGTCTCATTAGTTCATTAAAACACCCACATGGTTGTTCAGGGGTCAAGTGTGTGGTTAACTTAATAAAAAGACTGCGGTAGTTTGTAAATTTCACTGTGGTGGTGCTGTTCTGGATCATACACACAAACCACAGCAGTTCACATGAAAGTTTTGATTTTAATATTATTATTATTATTATTATTATACCATCTCTTAAGTGAACTTTTAAAGAACTATGTGTACTTTATCAGATTCATAACCTAATGTAATCAGACTGATTCTGTCATAACAAATAGTATTTTTCGACTTGAATAATTTATTTAACTTCGATGTTAGCACATCAAGCACATTTTTAGGTCAACTGACAAAATACTTGTTATAATGTAGTCTCACTGGTACCATCTCTAGACTGAATGTCTATCAAATATTTTTGCTGCAAAGATTTTATTTATTCTAATGTAGTCACTGAGGCATGATTCATTATTGCACTCAAATAAACAAAAATAAATGAAAGAATAATAAAAGTGCTGAGAATATCACTGTGATAACTCTAAAGCAGTCAGAAACAGTTTCCGGTTTTACGAGACACCTTGACACTATTTATAATGTGATGCTTTTACTTTTGGAAAATTATTCTGAGGCTAGCAGTCATGTTCCAACAGTCAGCCCTGATTGAACTGTCTGTCACGATTGGTGAAATGTTGCAATTGGTTAGAGAGATTAAAATGCCTAAAAACTGGATATATTTTTTTATTAACTGTGCTCACAAAATTGGCATCTGCAGACTTGGATCCTTTCTGCATTTAAGCCCTTTGGTTCAGGTGCAAGTGAATAGTACGTTTTAAAATAAAGATGCAGTTCAGTTGCAAAGATTCCAGTGGTAAAGTAATGGAATTATATACACATGTTGTTTCAAACCCATTTGACTTACTTTTAATGGAAGACCATTTTTGATTAATCTTCACTTTTTCCATATAGAAGTCATTCATATGTGTTGTGCACTATATTCAATATTACATACACCATATTTTCTAAGACATAAGTAAGCTATTTCCTGTGAATGACAGACTTCTGATTCATTAACTGCTAAAAAAACTAGAAGAATAAAGTGCAGTAAAACACAAATTTGCACTACAAACTAGTGTGTTAATGATTGCGATAATAAATTCAAATAATATGATAACAAATACCACTTTGCAACATCAAGCAGCATAATTTACTGTTTTTTTTTTTTTGTTTTTTTGTTTTTCTCCACTAAAATAACTGGAAGACACTGACACTGGAAACCTTGCACATTCAAGTTAAAGTGCCCCTATTATGCTATTTTAAAGGTTCCTTATTTTGTTTTGGAGGTCTCCTACAATAGATTGACATGCATCCAGTAATGTCACTTTAATGGCAATGAAAAGGTTATCAATCAGTTATTGAAATGCCTTAATTTCAAAAATGTCACTTTAGCCAATTCATTGGTATTTAACAAATTTGACTTTTGTCTTTTGCTGCGAAACCAGCTAAGTCCATGTGTGCTTTTTTTTTTTTTTTTTTTCTTAGTCCACCTCTTTGCACAACAAGACATAGTAAAATGTCTGTTTCTGTCAGTTTTAAAGCAGCAAAAGAACACTGTTGTGTTTACTTGCTACTCATGAAATCCTGTCATTGGCACTGTAACGATGGACAAAACATGATGATAACTTGCAGCTCAGCAATTGAAAGCGGCTCATACACATACCCTCATTCATCTTGCAATCATATGATTCGATTCGTGTCTTCCGATTGGTTCTTCTGTGGACTTTTGCTGACAAAGGGAAGTGGCGTTTAGCGGTTTCTGCCAACCAACTGGTATTTCTGAATGGGCTGACGCTGAGGTGTAGCGGATTTGAAGCAAAAGTATTTGATGAGCATTTATTATGTGCTGAGAGCATCTGCTCGATATCATTCTCATTTTTGACGGGGGTGGTGTTTAGTGGCTTTTGCATCTGAGCTCTTCATTTACTCACCTTCAAGTTGTTCCAAAACTGTATGAATTTCTTTCTTCTACTGAACACAAAAGAAGATATTTTGAAGAATATGGGCCCACAGTATTTTTTCCCCCATACTATAATAGTAAGAAATAAATTCATAACAATTTGGAACAACTTGAGGGTGAGTAAATGATGACAGAATTATCTTTATGGTGTTATCTTTATGGTGTGAACTATCACTTGAAGTGTTGCTTTTTGCTTTAACTTTTTGTTTTTGTTTTTTGCTAGCTGGTTGTTCTCTTCCTGGAACAGTACGTCCAAGCTTGTGCCGTGGCTACGTTAAAAGGGCTGATTCCACAGCTAAGCTGTTTGTATGTAGTTTCCTGGGATGAGCTGGGAGGATTGAGAGTTAGCAAAGCAGCTTAATTAGTTGCGATCTGTTTGTGTGGGTCGGAATCTGTCAGTGTGTTTGTCTTGTAGGGCCGGTCCTGACTTAGGAAGAAGCACGACAGAAGAAGTGGACAGCTGTCTGGGGCATTAATGAGGAAAAAGGCCATATCAAAGACCAGCTCAGCAGCCTGGCTACAGGGCTTTTCATTATTACCACCCAATACGGGCTAAAGGTTGCTTGACTTTGTGTGCAACGCTTATTTCACAGCCCTGCAGCTCTACAATCGCAAGTTTAATCACTTTAATCAATCATGTATAAACCACAGTTCTCTTTCACAAGCCAATAGAAATGAACAATCATGTGTTGACACGTTCTTACTGCTTGAGAGGATACAACTGTGATCCTCAAAGTAATTCCCAGTACTTAATAATAGTGTGCCAGTTTCTAACCTTAATTATTGAGTGCAGGTGTCCACTTAATAAGAGCTCGTTTATAACCACAAATAAACATAATCAAATCTGCATAATGAATGGAAATTTTGCTTTTATGAGAAAAATTAAAAGAACAATTTAGTGATGTTAATTGACTCACAATCTCATATTCACTTGTTTGGATGCCACTTTATTTTATATCATTAAAAAAAAAAATTAAAAAATAAAAATAAAAAAATAAAGATTTTGATATCATCATATGTGATGAATGTCTGGTTAATACGTTATTGATGAAATTCCAGGGTCGTTTGATCCATGTACATTACTGTTCAAAAGTAAGTCTGTTATGGAAGCTTGTGTCCGACATGGGAAAAAAGCATAAAAGACTTTTTATATAATAATTCCAACTTTTTTCTCACAATTGTGAGATATAAACTCGCAATTACGAGTTATAAAGTCAAAATTGCGGGATATAAACTCACAATTGTAAGAAATAAAGTCAGAATTGCAAGTTTATATTGCAATTCTGACTTTTTTTTTCTCTCAATTGAAACTTTTTATCTTGATTCTGACTTCTTTTCCCAATTGCGAGTTATAAAGTCAGACTTGTGAGATATAAACTCTTGCAATTCTGAGAAAAAAAAGTCCAAATTGTTATATAAAAAGTCACAGTTACCCTTTTTATTTATTATTCAGTGGTGGAAACAAGTTTCCATTCTTATGCTCACCAAAGCTGAATTTATTAGATTAAAAACAAAATCTGTAATACTGTGAAATATTATTACAATTTAGATTTTTTTTTTTTTTTATATATATATATATATTTTAAAGTGTCATTTATTCCTGTGATGCAAAGCTGAATTTTCAGCATCATTACTCAAGGCTTCAGTGTCACATGATCCTTCAGAATTCATTCTAAAATGCTGATTTGAAGACACTTGTTTTCAATATTGCAGCTTAGTATTTTTGTGGAAACCGTGATACTTTTTTTTAGGATTCTTTGATAAATAGAAAGTTAAAAAAACAGCATTTATTTGAAATAAAAATCTTCAAATACAAATAAAAATGTATTTACTGTCACATTTTGATGAATTGAATGTGTCCTTGCTAAAGTATTAGTAATTAATGCATTATGCATTATTGCATGTATCATGCAAAAGTTCCCTGATCATCTCTGGATTTGCTACTTGCTTTTGTTTATATGTCATACGGCAAATGTCATTGTTTACGCATTTATACGTACATCTTATTGTACATATAAATGCGGAGGATTATGGCGGTTGAGGTCACCTAATATCTAAACCGTTGGAGTGGATTTCATTTGTATCCAGTCTTTCTTTATCTAATGTTTGCACAGCTTTTGTAATGGGATTTAAGGCTGAACCCCGACCACGGGAAAGATTAATCTTAAGTACCAACCTGACACAGTCATTTTGACAGTCAAATTATAAAAATGTCTTTTCACCTTATTTGTTTATATCTAGGCATCACCCATGACAGCCTTTGCTTTCAGAGCTGCACAGAAGCACAAAGCCTTTGTTCACGCCATTATTTTTTTACGTGCATCCTGTGCTTTGCTATCAATGCCTGTTCTTCTTTTTTGTTAACTTCGATCCTTAACGTCCAAACTTCATTCCACTCGTTAAATCTAATAATACAATGCAGGGAGATTGCTATGAAATTCATGTGGCATATGTTTAAATAGCTCTTCAAACAGTCTTCTGAAGTGGCATGCCTCAACATGTCCCCACCCCTTAAAAATAAAAAAATAAAAAAGACAAAACTTTCCCTAAGCCTTTTTGATGCCGTCCTCATGCATAATTGAAGTGCCTTCCCTGTATCGCGGGACAACATCAGAAGAGCTTTAGCGTGATTACAGCGAGCAGACAGTCCTTTGTTCCAGGCCCGTACATGAGGGCGACGATGCTAGGACCTCTACACAGATGTTCACACATAAGGGTACTAAATACAGCAGACGCAAACAGATGGACCCAGCTCGCAGCTTGCTCAGCACCATTGCTACATGAGCAGAACGTAGCTTAATATTTATACTCGGAGTGTGAGAATCTTCTGAGTTGACAGCAGAGCTTTTAAGATCATGCGAAGAGGACAATGGTTGCTACTTAGCAGATGCTGTACATCAGTGCGACTTACACTGTACTAATTGTAGGGACATTCCCTTTAGAGCTACTTCGGGTCAAGTGACTTGTTGGATAACACAATAGGGCTAAAATGGGATATCCATTTATCTCCAAATGATGAGTTAATCCTACTTACCTTTAACCTTTGAATTAACAGGTCAAGTCTTTAACCATTACACCATGACCCAACCTGACACGACGCCGTGACATGCGATACAAGGTATCTTTTACATAATAGCCAGCCGTGACGGCAATACACTACGGGGTATTCTATATCAGAAACTGTTTATGAAAAGTCACAACTGGAACGTCAACATACAAAGTATGACAATATGACATTTTAACATAACATTTTGAATTTTAACAATTGAATGAAACAATCTTTGTCATAAGAACATTCAAACAAGTGTATTCTGTTTCCTGTAATATATTTTGAAAATCTGACGTAAATTATCCATTTTCCCTCTTAGTATGGCTATAAGGTCATGCAAACTCACATTCAAATGAAAATTGTTCCATAATTTACTCACCCTCAAGCCATCCTAGGTATATATGACTTTCTTCTTTCAGCCAAACTCAATCAGAGTTATATAAAAAAATATCCTGAGTCTTCCATGCTT
Organism: Megalobrama amblycephala; assembly: GCF_018812025.1. Classification (NCBI taxonomy): domain Eukaryota; kingdom Metazoa; phylum Chordata; class Actinopteri; order Cypriniformes; family Xenocyprididae; genus Megalobrama; species Megalobrama amblycephala. The sequence continues at coordinate 45,997,110 of NC_063047.1, forward strand.
TATAATGGGAGTGAATGGTACCTTAGATTTTGAAGCCCAAAAAAGTGCATCCATCCATCATAAAAGCAATCCATATAGCTCCAGGGGGTCAATAAAGGCCTTCTGAAGCAAAACAATGGGATTTGTTAGAAAAAAATATCCATATACATTTATGAATTGTTTTTTTAAATTTTGTTTTTCTCTGTCTTCTGCTCTTCCATGATCTTCAGTATGTCATGCGTTGGGTCAGAGTTTACTCTTCCACCGGAACTGTAGACTCACGTACGGCTGTTACCGGAAGCCAACGATTATAGTCTATAATGTTATAAATATGGATATTTTTCTTTCAAAAACCCATCGCTTCGCTTCAGAAGGCCTTTATTAACCCCCTGGAGCTGTGTGGATTACTTTTATGATGGATGGATGTACTTGTTTGGGCTTCAAAATCTCTGGTTCCATTCACTCCCATTATAAAGCTTGGAAGTCATAAACACCCAGGATGACTTGAGGGTGAGTAAATTATGGGATAATTATTGGATAAACTAACCCTTTTCATTGTTATAATTTTTATGTTCATGTTCCAGCTGTGACGTCACAGAAATAGAAACCATTTTTAAAACAGAATCATTTTGTATTACCTTCGTGGCTGGTTAGGACAAAAAGTCTGATTACTGTAGCATGGAAAAAACACCTCTTATCGCTTGTTGAGGTGTCACGTCATGTCTTTAAGGACACGGTGTTATACTATACTGCCATGCAAAGGCAAAATACAGTTTCTACACATTTTGTCAATGTTAAGTTAGGGCTGAAATCAGCATTCAAATATCAAATGGAAATTTTTCCACTCACTTTTAGTGTTGGCCTAGTTACTGCATTTGCTTTTGTAGGACAGCATAACCACCAGCGGAAGTATTTGCTGGCGTGCATGTGCATCTTGTTTTTGCACAGTTTTCAAATATGGCAAAATTGTCATCTCATATCAGAGTGTAAAATGAACACCCACCAGGCTCCAAATGTGAATAAAATTGGCTTTGGCAGGTAACACTCAGTAGTGTGCAGTAGCTTTGTAAGAACATGGTTTAGAAACTTAAACTGTAAGAAGGTGCATGATTCAAATCAAAGGTACACCAATGATCTACTAAAGGGAAAAATACTATCAGAAGTTTATTTAGGATTAGGAACCTTTTTCAGATTAAAATGGTTTAGACTTAAATGGCATATGAATTGTCAAACAAAAATGTGCAGAGATTGTAATTCTTTCCAGACTTTACTTTAAACTGATGCAGAAAGGAAAGAGAATTGTTGATTATTGCTGCCGGGGCTTTTTGACAAGTATTATGCCTAAATTCCACAGCACTGTGAGACAGAGTTCATGTTTATTTTTGAAGTCCTGTCTGCTGAATCAACCTGTAATCATATTATTATTTTTTTGGTTCTCAGGAGTTTCTTAAAAGCATTTCCCAGACAGCTTCCACTAATTATAGCAATCCACTAAGTATACATAATGTTCAAAACTTTGTTTACCAAATAATTACCTCATTTACCTACTTTTTTTTTTTTTTTTTTTAAATACTATAAATAAGTACTAAGTTGGATGTTTTGGATCAGTGTGAGCGAGTTTTAGGCTGGGTCATAAATCAGTGCATTTATTAATGTTTTTTTTTTTTTTTTTTTACTTAAGTATTTCCAAAGGTTTTCTGTGCTGTTTTGTACATTGTTGACTTCTGTTTTCTGTTGACGTGACTGTCAACAAGATATCTAGTAATCTACTATAAATGTAACATTATTTTGCAGCAGAAGTGTATGAATTTATAGCAGTTTATAGCAGTCACATTAAAGTTATACTTTTCATTACATTGTAGCCTTTTAAAATATAAATACATACATTTTTTTAAAATGCATTTATTTATTTATTTATTTTAAAATAATAATATAAAAAAAAAAAAAAAAAAAAAAATCTGACATTTTCGGACCAGAACAATATGGTAGCTTGTTTCCACCACAAAAAAAATAAAATAAAATAAAATAAATTAAAAAGGTAATTGTGACTTTTTCTCGCAATTGCGGGAATTAAACTTGCAATTACGAGTTATAAAGTCAGAATTGCATGATATAAAGTCAGAATTCTGTGTTATAAAGTCAGTGTTATAAAGTATAAAGTTTATATTTCACAATTCTGACTTTTGCGAGTTTTAACTGAAAGCTATTTGCATATTTTATATGTCAGTGCCATTGTTTCATCTCAAGATGCACACCAGTAATGTTTTTTTTGTTTTTTTTTTTGTTTGTTTTTTCTTTCTCTAGTGAACATTTATAAAAGCTACTTAAATGTCCTAATTGAACTAAGGCCTAATCCTGGTTTAGGCTAAGCCCCGTCTGTGAACCAGGGCCATAAACTTGCAATTTTGACTTTTTTTTTTCTCTCAATCGCAAGTTTATATCTCACGCAATTCTGACTTTATAACTCACAATTCTGACTTTATATCATGCAATTTTGACTTTTTTTCTCTCATTTGTGAGTTTATATCTAGCAATTCTAAGAAAAAAGTAAGAATTGTGAGATATAAACTCGGAATTGCGAGAAAACAAGTCAGAACCGTGCGATATAATTTTATTTTTATTTCATGGCAGAAACAAGCTTCCATAGAAAAGTGATAATGTTTAGCAGGGCAAGTAAAAAAGTCCCTGCAGGCCTAGATTGGCCTAAACTTTTAATGAGAACATACACAGAGTAAAGCGCTTAATTTTATACATGAAACATTGAGGTTTCTGCTTTGCTTCAGTCTGGTGACGAGAGTGTGGCGTTCCTGTCGCGTCAGTCACAGGAGGGGGGATTTTAAGCAGTGACAGTTGAAGTGTTTTCCGAGGGTTTAGCTTCACTGTCTTTTTAGCTATTCTGTGAGGGCAGAATCAAGGTAAAGCTGTCACAGCCAGGCCGTTAATCTCCCATTCACACCTCTTATCACCATGACAGAGACAGAGATGTGATAGACTGCTCCACAAGCAAGGAAATCCTTTTGACAAAACTGCTTGTGCTGTTTATCCTTGTGCCCAGCTCTTCGTCAAAGTGCTTCTCTGCACGGCTACGACCAGAATGCACAAGCACATAATGGAGCTCAGCCTCTTACATGCCAGTTGGACACAAGGGAATGCATTGTCAGTTTCAGAAGTACTGACTGATAGAAAAACTGAATTATTTGCTAGGAACTTTTTTTTATTTATTTCTTTTTGAAAGGTTTGTGGGGAAAAATCTCAAAAATGTGTAAATGTTGAAGGGATAGCAGGCAGAGATAAGGAGAAAGACATTTTCTCAGTTATATTGTATTTTGGGGCTTTTTTAGCCATTAGGCAAAGTGAAGGAAAGGAAAGTGAGGAAAGTGAAGGAGAGAGAGGGGATTATGATCCAGACATGATCCAGGCCAAATTCAAACCTGGATCCCTGTAAGCCAACACATCTTACATGTTGTGAACAAGTATGCTACCTTGTTTGAGGAAAAAAAAAAAGAAAAAAAAAAAAAAAGTAGGCTTCTTTTCAATTTTTACACTTGCTTGGTTTAGCAATATTTTAGCAATCTTTTTTTTTTTTTTTTTTTTTTTTTTTCTTGATAAAAACATCTGTGAAATTTAGTCAATATTTCATCATGTCATTAATTTTAGTCAGTTTTCCTCAAGGGGGAGTTTACATGACATCATTTTCAAATAAAAATGTTTATGTGTTTTAGCCATTCATTTAGACGACAACAGCGTTTCGGGGGTCTGAAAATGCAAACTTTTGAAAAGAGTTTTCAAAGTGCAAGTTTTTGAAAATGATACCATTGTCATCTTCATGTAAACTACAAAAACATGACTTTGTGAAAACGGTGACATCATGCGCATGCATATTACGTGTTCAGTCTATAGGTGCGTAGCGTTTTCTTTGCAAATTGTACAGCGTTTTTAGTCATTTCCCAGATCCGTGTGAGTGGGGTTTGTTTTGACAATGTTGTCGTCCGTATGCAAAAAACGCAAAGGAAAAACCTTTCCGTGTTTAGTACATTTTTGTCATGTAAATGTACCCTAAAAGGGCTTTATTTATTCAAGTAATTATTGTCAGGTGTATGTTATGTCTTTTGGACTTTTAGGAGGCATTTAAACAATTCCATTTTCAACTAAAAATGGAAAACTTTTTATGTGTTTTGCCATTCATTTACATGACGACAGAGTTTTGGAGGCTTGAAAATGCAAACTTTTGAAAATGGGTTTCAAAATGCAAGTTTTTGAAAACGTTAGATTATCGTCATCGTGTAAACTACAAAAATGCAAAAACAGTGAGATTATGCAGCGAATACAGCGTTTTTGAACAGGGATTGTTTTAATGTCATCTGTAATCTGTACGCGAAACACGTTCAGCCGCGATCTCGTTCAGCCTCATTGTTTGGTCTGTGTATTTAAGGGTAGGTTTACAACGATGTACTAAAAACTGTAACGTTTTTTCTTTGTACAGATCACAACGTTGTGAAAATGATCCTCGTTCACACGGATCAGTGAAAATGACTAAAAACACTGAATTTCGCATGTCAGGCCAGTAGTTGGCGATGTCACTTTGTAAAAAAAACAACTACACGTCTGCACACATAAGCATTCTTTTACAAAGCACTCGCGCATGCCTATAGACCGGACATGCAATAGTCCTGCGCATGCCGTCACGTTTTTGTAGCTTACATGGAGATGATAACAGTACTTGCACTTTGAAATGGTAGTGTACTCCATAAACGCTATTCTTCTAGATCTTTCTTTTGTCTTTTCTTTTTTCATCATATTTCCATTGACATGTTTTAATTAATAGTTTAATTATCACAATGCCCATTTTTGTCTCACCTTTGTATTATTTGACAAAGTCAATATGTCCTTCAGTAATGCCAGTTTTTATCAGTAATTTCATTGACAAGATTAACAGGAGTAAGTGGGCACTTTTACTTGCAAATCATTCCTCTTGCTACTTAGTAGTGGTTTAATGCAGTAAATTGTTGAATGTTTATTTACTCAGATATGCTTCAGCATATTTGGCCAGTCACACAATCACATCTCAGTTGTTACTCAAAATGAGGTCACAACTCCAATCAGCAATCTCGAACTGGCAGTCAAATCTTGCTGGCTATGAAACATGTTTGGCAATGAGCATGACTGCATCCACAGCGTGTTATTTGAGCAGTTTTTCTACAATACTGAAAAAAGTTTAAAAACCATTCATATTTAAGCATAGAAAAATTCATTTTATGTTGCAGTGAGTGAGTCATTGTTGTGGTGCTGCTAATCAGGCTCAGAAATTAACAGGGTTCAGGGCAAATATACAACCACAAATGTATTAAAAATTGCCTCTTAAAATTCAAAATGTGGGGCATATGAGTTTTTTTTTTTTTTTTTATGTTCATGACATATAATAGACTCTAGCATCCTCATGACCCTAAATGGTTTGTAAAATGGATGTTAATATTAAGTAACTCACATTTCAGACACAATTTTGTCAATATTTTCTGTCTTTGCAAACATATATGTAAGTCACTGACAAAAGATACTATTTCCATTTCATCATGATTTTAATTGAAAAGTTAATTTATGTCACTGATGTTAATATTACTCCTACACTCTTATGAGGCATGTGTAGGTTTTAAATCACATCACATGCATTCATAAACATTAATATATGTATATAAATCATACCTGTGTGCAAATGAATGCCTCTGAATACTCTGAGATTTTCACACACTTTCATTTCAGTACCTCAGACACCACAAATAACAGTCTTCTCCGTAACACGTACACACACACATGCGCACTATTCTCTCTGGATATAATATCTAGCTTTGTGTAAGACATGTTTTGTCATGTTGATTTGATGTACAAGTTTGCGAATGGAGTACTGGAGCACAAGTGTTAAATTGATGTAGATAAAGGCAGTCAGATGTTTGAAAAATATCTATTTTTTATGAAATCTTTTGTTTTGAAAGATCACAGGTTCTGTAGAAATGTATCCATCCACAAGATGATTTGCAAATCTAGTGTCTCCTGGGACAGTATGTGTGATTTGTAACTGAGACATGCATCTTTTCTCCATCTACAAGCCTGGTTTAGCATATCACACCTCACTTATAGTGTGTTCTTTCATCATCCTGTTATTCAGGGTTGTCAGTTAAGTAATGGTGCACAATCACCAATATTTTAACACATAGATCAGCTGATACTGATCACCAACATTCATTTTTAAAGGGATATGATTCCCCCTCTTTCAACTTGTCTTTTTTAAAGCTGTAAGTACCCCTTGCCACACTTTTACAAGTTGATATGCAACATCAAAATGTACCACACTTTAAAAATTTCAGACTATTTACATGTTGTAAAATACTTAAATAGGACATTTTTACATTTTCATTTTCATTACATTTTACATTTTTACAAACTTTTTAGTGTGTAATGTAGCTGTTTGAGAATTAAAAAAAAAAAAGTCACAAAACACAAGTTGCAAAACACAAAGTCACTCTAAAGGGAGTTATTCTCTATATCAGTGAGCACTTTTTCTGAACTCCCTGAAACGCCTCGATTGTAGATTGTAGTTTTCTTCTGGGAACAAACACATCATATCATATCATGTTATCACATCATATTCCACATTTAAATATGCCTGGTTGAGTTGCATTAGTAATGTGTTGAAACTCGTGGTTATGGTAAGGGGTGTGATATTTTCGAAACATGCTCAAAGCAGTTGACCAATAGCAACACACTGATCCAGCTGACCAATCAGAGCACATTAGGAGGGGCTTCATAGAAACAGGAACTAAATAGAGTGTTACAGACAGACTGGGAATAGAGGTGCTGCAGCAATTTAAAGTATGTGGAAAATAAGGTGTTTTTTGAACATTCAAGCATGGAAATCTATTCTAGTAGACCCCAAAAACAAAACTATGACTTTGTAAAAGGGCGTAATAGGTTATCTTTAAATCAAATATTTAATTTAAATTAATTATGAATAGTTCTGTTGTTACTATCAAAGATCATTGTGGCATACTAGCAAGCAGTAAACACCATCAAACACAGCAGTTGTACGTTCACAAAAATAGGAGAAATATATAAATTGCAAGTTCCAAAACTGCTCCAGTGAGAAATCATTTGTCTTGGTGTTTTGTAGTAATGCAAAGTGCTAATTATTAAGCAACAGCATGAAGATACAGCACAGTAATTGAAGGCTAAACTGTTACATGTAAACGTATATATCTGTATATAATCATTCATACGTACATAATTACACATCTCTGTTGACATATATCTTTGTAGATCTAACTGTGTGTGTGTGTTTGAGTGAGACAGACATCACACATGAGTGTTCAAACTTAGTCATTAATCATGCACCCTGTACCATATGTAAATTTAGGGGATTTCCTATAATCACTATCTTGCTTTTGAAAGTTAAAGGGTTAGTTCACCCAAAAATGAAAATTCTGTTATTAATTACTCACCCTCATGTCTTTTCAAACCTGTAAGACAAATTAAGATATTTTTGATCCGGCATTCTAACGTAGAACCTGGAAGCGCTGCACTGTGTTTACAACGTCAGTGTAGGAGACTGGCAGGGAAGATAAGAAATTGATGAATAAAGTCGTTATTTTTGTTTTGTTTTTGCGCACAAAAGGTATTCTCGTCGCTTCATAACATTAAGGTTATTGAACCACTGTAGTCACATTGACTATTTTAACAATGACTTTACTACCTTTCTGAGCCTTGAAATTTGTTATGACATGGCTGTGTAGGGAGATTAGAAAGCTCTCGGATTTTATCAAAAATATCTTTATTTGTGTTCCAAAGATGAACAAAGGGTTTGGAACGACATGGGGGGTGAGTAATTTATGACAGAATTTTTATTTTTGGTTGAATTAACCCTCTAAGAAAAGCTAGATGGAACGCAATCCATTGTATATTTAATTTGACAAATCATTCTAAAAGCGCTGCACTCCTGGCGCAAGATGCTGAAAAACAGCAAGGCGCAATGCAGTTTCAAAGACGTCAGTCTGCATGTGCACACAAATTAACAAAAAATCAGCTGATTGTCTGTGTAAGCTTGAATATCTCCCTCCATGTGGTTTAATTCAGCACACTGGTGATTTATTTCATTTATTTCATTTGTTACTGGTTCTAGGCCAGACTGCTAACAGCAGTAACACCTCGATTAGATCCACTACGCAAATTTACCAGCCATTTTTGTTTGTCACTCAACACCTCAACTAAAGCAAGCACAAAATCTGAAGGGACAGTTCCAAGAATTGGATGTTTGCTGTACAGTTACCTCAATTGCACACTTAAAAACATTGTCTTGTACAGATCCACAGGATCCCATGTAGTTTCTCATGTTTTCTCATATCATAAGTAAACCAGGAAAAACAACCCATCTTGTAAAGTCTGAAAGGGTCAAACAAAAATTGTATGTTAACCTCCACCAAGTGTTTTGAACCCATTAAGACCCTGACCCAGTCCACAGAGGACTTAGGAGCACTTGTGACCGGCTGCTTCAAAATTGAACCTGGCATATCACTTTACTGTGTGAACCTGCTATTATGCACTGTAGGGACTTTAACAGTGACTGTAGTGGCATGAGGCTAAAAAGATAGGGTCTTGCCCTGTGGTTTAGTGTTATTCGCATAAAGAAATCAGTGATTATATAAACGTTCAGTCATGAATCTTTTGCAGTTCAGCTCATTCTCAAAATAGTGCGTTCACACCGAACGCGTCTGGGGCGTCTGAGGCGTCTGATTTACATGTTAAGTCAATGTAAACGCGCGTCTAGGTGTCCTGCGGCGCGAATCAAGCGTCTAGCGCGGCGCGAATTGAGCGTTCACGCGGCTGATGCGCGAATTGAGCGTCTGACGCCCAAACGCCCGAGTTGAAAAATCTTAACTTTGGTGTAAATTCGCGGCGCGTTAACCAATCAGGGACTCTGCTTTGGTAGTAACGTGTTTATGATGTGATCAGTGGTGGAGACCAGAACAAAGATGTCGCTGTGTGTGGCCACCCTGAGCTCTATGATGTGTCATTATATTTTTTATCGAGACAGGAATAAAAAGTACCTTGCCTGGAAGAGAATAAGCGAAGAAATCGGACAATATGGTTAGTTGTAAAACTTTTTGCATGATTTTAGCCGTTGATACTAGCCCACCTGCTCGCTAGCAAAAGTCGGCCGGCATAACCGAGTTAAATTGCCGCTACAGGTTTCCAACTGACGAGATTATGTGTTTATTCAGAGGATCTGTGCAGAAACAGATGAAAGCCCCTCCCATGACGCGAATTCGCATCTGAACACACTTTGTTTAGACGCGCGAATTGAGCGAATTTTACGCGCGTCTGAAGCGTCTGACTTCAAAATGTTCAAGCCTCCAACTAGACGCGTCTGGCGCGAATTTGACGTCAATGGTCATTGTTATAGCAGTGTTTTTCTAATACTCTGTTAAGTTGTGTCTACTGTATGCAAAACAATCTGATGCTTACAAAAATGCATGTTTCTATGTTATAATTAAGAGTAATCTGTTATCAGAAGTGACTGTCAAAGTAATCTTCATATGGCAGAATTGCACAGTTCTAATAATAATTCTAATAATTCAGTTAAGCAAAAACAATGAGCATGTTAAATGTCAATGTCAGGCATGCAGATGTATAATGATAATGAGAACAAGTTGTTAATTAAGTATCTACATATTCATATCTATGTTTAAGTCAATTAAAAGGCTCAGGGAAAGGAGTAAATTGCCATGTAGAACTAAATTATAAATGCAAAACACAAAACATACATAACATAAAATAATAACATTGTAAAACATGTAAATATAAAAAAAAAAAAAAAAAAAAAAATATATATATATATATATATATATATATATATATATATATATATTTTTTTTTTTTTTATCATAATAAAAATGATTATACAGTGTGTGTGTTTGTGTATGTATATATATATATATATATATATATATATATATATATATATATATATATATATTTACAAGTGGGTGCAGGACACTATAGTTCATTTATGTAAGTGAGGATAGCAAAATAAAGTAAACTGTGTCATATTATAAACAAAAAAAAAATTTTAAACAGTGGACTACCAGTAAAATTGATAAAAATTTGGAACCAAAAATTATTCAGACACTTTGACCTGAACATGTTTTGCTTAATTGTTATCTGCCATAATTAAGATTTTTTTTTTTTCTGACACAGTTTAACTCTTGAGATCTTGTCATATTTTATTACCATTTTTTTTTCTTTTTACTATAGTGAATAAACTGTAATAATGAATGAAATTGACTGTACATTTGATTACATTTTTGAATATATCAAGAAAAATATTTCCCATTCACAGACTAAAAGAATACTTAATATCTTTATTCTTTACTATAAAGGCACCATTTTATGTAAATGCTGAACAACAAATACACTATTTAGTTTTACCGGCTTTATTATCATGCCACCGGGGACAGAGGTTGGGAATACCGCTGTAGGCTAGAGTACATAAATTAGATCAAACAAAGCTTGTGTATGCTGGTGGGGTACCACAACATTGACCGCACATGGACACTGGCTTTTACAACTGCCTATGTAGCTTGTGTAAATGCATAGACAGGCCAAAATGCAATGGACTGCAGAGTGGCAGTATAAACGACTTCTCTACTGTGGCCTATTAAGGAGCAAAAGCCCAACATAGCATAAAACACCCACTTTGTAAAGGCGCTTGTGGTATGGTGATCCTGAACGTCCCGTATTCCCAAGCCTCTGCTTGATTTAAAAAACAAATTGCTGTTTCAGCTTTTTCCCCCTCTCAGACTATTTCTCCAGTCTCTAGGTGCATTTAATATCCCCCCTGAAGGATTGTTTTGAAAGAAGGCTAACCTTGGTGCTAGCTTTGAGGAAAGTTCCCAGTCCATTAGCGTCTTTTGAATTGTGTTAACCCAATACAACCAAGCTAAGCGTTCAAATGACTTTAGAGAGGTCCTGGTAGCTCTTCTTACACATAAAAAAAAAAAGTTGCCTTCACTCCAAGGAGCTTTTAAAAAAGTTGCTCTCTATTGTTCCGCTTTTTCAATCAATAAATCATACGCTCGGCTTGTGAGAGTTTCTTGAATATTTAATAGAAATGGCTTGTTTCCTTTTATCTGCCAGCTCTCGCAAGAGAGATCAAGAAATCATTGCTAACCATTGACTAGGCATTGTTTCCTTTTATCGGTCCAATCTGAAGCATGACATCTCTGAGTTGAAAGCATTGTGCAACAGGTTGAATATGTTCAGACCTAATAGCGTGCCCTCATTTTCAACGCTTTCATAAACATTCCCTTTGAAAGTGACTTCAGTGGTTTCACATGTCCTTAAAAGGCCTACCTGACCTGATACATGACTCTAGCTGGTGGTATCGTGTCCTGAACTAGCTGTGAATTTCCGGTGAACTGTTAGCTGTCATTCTGTACTCGCTATACATTGACACAAAACCATCAATGGTTGACTTTTTAATGTCGCATTCATATTTTAATGCAGTTATCACACTTACCTAATTTGCCAATAATCAAGTTTTATTGATTGCAATAAAGACGAATCTAATGGGAACGTTTGAATAGGAAACATGGTCTGTAATTGGACATGCACATGCAACATTTTTCGAGCACTTCAAATTTTATTTTTAATGTGTTGACCAAAAACATTATTAGTTCACCCTTCTGATACTGTCCCCATTTGTAACTGAACATTTTAAGATGTAGGAAATACAACATTTGATAGAAAACACCTTCAAGTAATAACAATAATAAAAGTAACAATAATAACCATTATAACCTGTAGGTGGCGGCAGAGGAGCATTTATTGGCTCATGTTTGCTATTTAGTGTAATATTTTTTTCCACACGTTTTGCTTTTGAATAAATATTAAACATTATAAAATCACTAGGTTTAAAAAGGTGAAATATTAAGTTCTCATAAAGTCTCATGAAAAACAATAACTTTTCTTGTGAATGAATTACACAGAAAGCAAGCACCACACTCTCCCTCCCTTTATAATCACTGACTGAAGCTGTCAGTCAGTGTCACTGATTTTGGCACGCTTGTGAAAACTCCAGTTTTGAATCAATGAATGAATGAATGAGGCATTTATATAGCGCTTTCATATGTACTACTGTACACCCAAAGCGCTTTACAATCTCATCAGGGGTCTCTCCTCATCCACCAGCAGTGTGCAGCATCCACTTGGATGATGTGACGGCAGCCACAGTACAACGGCGCCAGTGCGCTCAGCACACACCAGCTGTGTAGATTCATTGTTCAATAAATCTAACTAATGTGCACAATAAATCCTTAATTTAAAGTGTGTTGGTGTTTTTTTGTTTGTTTGTTTTTACACGAAATTGTGAAAAACTGATAGTTGAATTGAATTGAAACACCAAAGACACTTTAATATATTACATGTTTTAATAGGCAAGGGAACAACTATTTGGTTACGTTTATAGACAGAACTAATTATTGTTATATATAACACATTTAGTCTTATTGTTTATATCTAAATTTCTTGATTTTTTTTTTTTTTTTTTTTTTTTTGTGAGTACCATGCTTTACCATGCCTCAGAGAAAAACACTATTTTGTCAAATAGCTAACAAAGCATAATCAGATGCAGCTTTATTTTTAGAAACAGTAATACAGCATTTTCTCCATCATACAATACGTTTTAAAATTAATTGCATGCCATTTATCAACACAAGCCATCCAGCATTTAATATGATATTCTAAAACTGATCTATCTTACTGCAGTGTGCAACAAGTGTCTCACAGCAGCCGGCGAGTGAATGCTCAGAGTAACGTTATAACATCATTTTCAACACTCTCAAATGTATCTAATATGATAAACAGAGCTGCGTTACCTCATACTCATGACCGGAAGACCGGAAAAGCGGAAGCGGCACCGGCGACTGCGGCATAAAAAAAAAGTTCTGCTGCTCGTGCGGCGTGTTGCGCAATCACTCCAGCGGCCTCGTTCAGCTCCCACAACACTCGGTCCTGCTCTGCTTCATACTACAATAACATTAATAATCACATCCATGAACATGATTTCTTCCAGAGTCCTGTCCCTATTCTTTTGCACCGGCTGTGATGTGAAGACCACCTGTCCCAAGATTCCGCGCTCAAACTTGCCGCCATCAAGCTACGCCTTTGTTTTGAATAGGCCTCTAGCGCCCTCTAGCGGACAGAAATCCTACATATTGCACCTTTAAGTCTAAACAATTGAGAATCAAAATCTGTCAAAGTGCACTCAGGATGAACTGTGTGAGTTTTGTTTAGCTAAGTAAAACTGTCATATATGGAGGTCAGTGATAATGGTCTAAATGTGCGGCCGTTGAAGCTGAGGTATGAGTTCTCAGGCACTGTGATATTGATGGTCCCTGTCAAACTCGAGGCTGCATCTACAGCTCTGTTCTCTCTGGGGAAGTGTCAGCAGGTAACAATCTATTGACATGACCGCTTAAGCTCCAGGGTATAGATATCCCATCAATACCGATGTCTATCATCTGATTGTGCTGTGTCGAAAAATAGTAAACACCTGTTGAACATTCATAATGAACTGCACTGCTGTCGTGATGGACTGCAGTCTTTCTCATAAAGCACGCTTCATTAGAGCCATTTTATGGGAATATTCGGTGCAACCTGAATCACATTATCATTAAAAAAGCAATAACAATATTAATGTGTAATTTCACAGTGTTATACAAATTAAGTATAGAGTTTCATTACCTCACTTCATAGGTTACTAATGTATTTAAAATATATAATGAATACCGTCATTTAAAAGGACATAAGAAAACAGGATTTTCTTTGCTCTTTCTCGTGTTCACAATGTAAAGCTCACCCACATTATATCATATATCTCTATTCAGTATACAACAGCTTGGCGGAGGTGTTATCATTCATTTCACATGCAAAGCAATTGGCCAATCATAGATAATTTACATAAAGAGGTTTTAAAGGTGCAGTAGCACAAGCCTCACAGAGAGAGTGTAAAATTATTATTATTTTTTTTTAAAAAATATTAAAATTTGTATGAAATATTACAACAATTTTACAACATTTATTAATGTAGGGTTTATAAATAAATGTATACAACTTGGTTGAAAATGTGTTAGTATAAGTAGAAATCAGCATTAAATTAAATTAAATTAAATTAAATTAAATTAAATTAAATTATATTAAATTAATGCTGTTAAATATTTTTCATGGTTAGTTACTGATTTATATTATATTATATTATATTATATTATATTATATTATATTATATTATATTATATTATATTATATTATATTATATTATATTATATTATATTATATTATTACTCTTTCCAAATCTGTATTCTGTCCTCTATGGAACACAAAAGAAATAAAATGGACTGTTTGCTGTTTTTTCCATGCTGTTACAGAAAATTTAACACACACAAAAAAAATGGAATTTTACTATTAATTGAAATGCGTTAATTAATTGATGCAGAAGCATCATAAAAGTATCAAATTGTCCACTTGGTTCATGTGTTTTATATATAGTCTTCTGAAATCATACAATATCTTTGTGTGAAGAACAGACCAAAATCAAAGCCATTTATTCACAATAATCTAAGTATGAAAATGAACTGAACTTCCGTCAGTAGGGTCAGTGCACATTTTGAAATGTCACCAAGGTTCTTCCTAATCGTATGGAACAATTACTACTCGGTGATTATTAAAGTGATCCTAAAGAGCTTTGCAATGCCAGAAGACATGCAACTGTTAGACCTGAGGATGATCCTTATGTGTTCATTACATTTTTCCATTGTGCCTGCGGACACACGGAAATATGGAGGCTCTTTGGTGACAGTCATGCATGAAAGAGTTTGATGACAGCTTGAGTGGCGCAGTTGATGCACAAGACATGTCACATCAATTTCCTGAGCATCTCGTGCATGTCACGCCAATGTTCGCATCCAGTGGCTAATCAGCAATGATTTGAATGAACTTGTCACATGAGCATGTAGTTATTTTGCTTTGAGACAAGACAATGAATATGGTCTTGTGCAGTAAAAATCTCTGTTTTATAACACAAGCTGTAATATTCTGTTGTTTAGTCCGGCTCTGATTTAGCTGTAACCTATAGTACTACATTCAACTTTGAATTTGCCATAAATCACTATTGCAATTGAATAAGTGCAATCTTAGCGCAAAATGAGCGGCGTCCCCTTCAGATTGCAACAGCTGACAGGTCAAGATCACAGTTTTCAAATTCATCAGCAATATTCAAGGCTTAAGGTTTTACAGTTTATTGTATTTACCATTGTCGATAAGCGGTTTTTCAGGGACGGGGAGGGTGTTCATCTCCAAATCCTTGCCAGCTTAGTGGAGTCATTCCAATGAAAGACCACGACTAGCATTTCTTGAATGAAAACTGAAATATTGCTCTCGGTGCAGACGTTAATGAATAGTGGCCTTGTACGGCAGACTTAGGTGCGTCTTAATCTGCTACGATCGATGGTCTCACAGATAGAACATCTGGAGAAATTGCAGGATTTTCACTTCTAGCTTTATTTGTTCCTCAAGCTGGTTGTTACATTGACTTGATACACTCTGGCTGTACAAAAATAAATAAATAAATAATGCAACAGTTTGAGTGAATTTATGAGCCTAATCTCATTAGAAAATCATATCTGTGGGAACAAAACAAGTTTTTATTAATCCATAATCTGACCCTGCATCATAACTGTGTATGAAAACGATTTAAAGTGCTTGCTGTTTTACTGCCTCCAATGTTCATTTCTGTTGGAAACTGCAGTGATATGTACGTATTGGTACGTATTTTGTGACTTTCAAAAATTTTCCCACAAGTACGTCTTTCCTTGAGACCAGGCTGGAATTTACATTCAACCAACAAGCTACATTGAGTTTAATTTAAGAATTTGTAGCATGAACACATTTTTAAGCTGATTACTCAAAGAAATTTTAAAGTTTCCATTCAAATCCAATGTAACCTATTTAGCATGTATATTTAACAAACAAGTAAGATATTACTTGTCATTGGCATTAGTGCAGTCATTGCTTATAGAGTCAATGTAGTTTTAACCTTCATGTATCTACTCTCCAGCACAATGGTAACCACAAACACTTCATCATTAAAGAAACTCTTTTAAATGTCAAACACAACAGCATTAAACACTAACAGGATTTGAGTTTAAATTACAGATGATATTAAGTTAATGCAATGATCAACATTATTAGGTCAACAGAACTCCACAAATTAATGTTTGCAACTTAAAAGGTTTAATTAAAACAATAAATTGAAATTTTTAACTTGCAACCATGCATTTATTTAGGTTGTGGCAACATGATTTTAGGGACCTTTACCATGCTGGTGATAACCAAATTGTGAGAGACACGTGTCTGTTTTTTTTTTTTTTTTTTTTTTTGTTTTTTGTTTTTTGCCTTTGTTTTTATTGACTGAAATGTAACAAGGATTTCATGAATATGAGCTCGGCAACATACTTTTCCCATGTGATGTACCAGTCATTTCGAATGAAAACATAATGACAATGCTTCAGGCAATACAGTTCATGTAAAGTGTTCATAAATCCCTGCAGGGTGACGTGCTATATTCCAACTAAAGCTTTCAAGTCGACATGAAAGGAATATTCAGCGTACTTGTTTTCTAATGCATCTTATTGATCTTGATTGAGATTTAGTCTTTTAGTCTGAAGAAAGGATCTGTCACTATTTCCATTTCACTGCTACTTTAAACAGAATTCTTCTGATTATTTGATATTTGATTTTTAAGCTCATAATAATTGAAATTACATGAAATATTTGTACTTTTAAAAGTACAATTGGTACACCACAGGACAATTTGAAATGACTTAGTGAAGGCAAAAAGTTGACTAAAATGGTGAAAAACACCAGTCATAGGAGTAAAATACACAGTTTACCTTAGCCTAAATTCCTTCATTTAAAAAAGACGTTATGCATTAACTACCCATATATTTCTGACATAATTAATATAACTGATATAATGTTAATATACAAACCTACCTGGACTACTAAAATCTTTTCTTGCTAAAAGCTTTGTACCTTAAAATATACCAATAAGCACCATAGCAGGTAACCAAACCAAAAGTATAAGAAACTTGTGTGAATAAATTATAATCAAATGTGATGCATCACGGAGCAACATTTTACATTTTTCAACATAATTTATAAGGTGACTCATACTTACTCAAACATTATTTTAACAATATTTTTACGGTAAAACTGCATTATTTTCTTATTAAATATATAATGGGTTTTGCTGTTAATTATGTGGTAAATCATTCTTTTTATATTTGTAAAAATATTGTTTTGTGAAATCTAATATAGTTTTTTTTGTTTTGAAATATTGTTTTTTTTTTTTTTTTTCTTTTTTTTTTTCTTCACTGCAGATTAGTATTTCTGCAGGTTTTTTTTTTTTTTTTTTACTCAATTACGTTCTTTAACCAAAGCCCCTAATCTGCGTGTAGTTTTTCACATTTTCTCTGTTGATTGTGGGGGAAGATCTACAGAATGTAAAAACGCAAATGGAAATGGAAAAATGTGTTAAACTGTGCTGAGAATACTGTACTCTTACTAGTAGCAGAATGCATATAAATGCATATAAACAAATTAGTCAAAATATATGTTAAATGGTGGGTGGATACTAGGGCTGCAATGATTAATCGCGATTAATCGTTTGCAAAATAAAAGTCTGTGTTTACATAATATATATGTGTGTGTGTTTTGTGTATAATAATTATGTATATATAAATACACACACATTCATGTATATATTTAAGAAAAATGTTATATTTATATATATATATAAAATATTTGTTTATATGTAATATAAAATATATGTAAATATATATATATATATATATATATATATATATATATATATATATATATATTTATAATACATTCATATATTTCTAAACTTTATAGCTGTATGTGTGTGTATTTATATATACATCATTTTTATACACAGAACACACACATATATATTACGTAAACACAGACTTTTATTTTGCAAACGATTAATCGCGATTAATCGTTGCAGCCCTATGTACAACTTTGTGAATGACTGGTGTTTAAATTATGCAGAACTTTCTGTGGGCAATGATTTCATGCAGGCAGGTTGCATACAGACCCTTTTAAGCAATTGACAAAAAAAAAAAAAAAAAATTTAAATGAGGAATCCACATATTTCAAACAACAATAATCAAATATTAATAAAGACCATTGAAAGCTCCTTTGAAATGGTTTCAAACCCCTCACAGATATTTAGTGTCTACTCTGAGCACTGAAGATGCTACAGACTGTATTGTTTATCAAGGTGAAAGCAATGTGCTTTATACTTATGATAATTTATCAACATACCCAGACACCTTCTCCGTCAATACACTCATTAGAATTCCCAGTGGAATGGGCCATTCCCTATTGCTTTTGTTTTCAGGCTCATTAAACAGTCTTCTAAAGTACAATCAATGCACTTAGCAAAAATACTTGTGTGTGAGTCTGTGTGTGTGAGTCTGTGTGTGTATCTGTGAGCAGGTATGAATACACTTATGTCAGACATCTTATTACATGTTCTGTGATTCTTGAGTTCCAAGCCAGGCAAATCACATTGCGATGCTAAATAATGCATCGGTATCTGAATCGGTGTTTTAATGTATTTATAAAATAATATAAATGGTTATAAAATAATGTAGTTAGTTAATAAATACAAACGTTATTATCTTTCTTTGGACAGGAATTTTGAGTCATGTACAAATCCAGAAATGATCATGCTAACAATGTCTTTTTCACAGCTTCTGGAACTGAGGCTACTTTTTTTTTTCTCTCTCTCTACTGTGCATATAATCATAATTTTGCTTAGTTACTATAATTAGCCACTTAAATATTTCATAATCTGAATTTGTGGCAATGCGTCTCACCATCCGAATTCACTGGATTCTGATTTATATCCTGTCAAACTCTTAATGACAAATCTCCTCATTCCCTTTCATTTAATTCTACCATAAATGACTTTGCAGCAAAGCAATGGCACCGCATTAGCAATCAGCTCCCCACTCAGTATCTCACATGTTCTGTTATTAAGTCAATTTTCATCCACTCATAGTAAAAGGCACTTGTAGGACAGACAAGGGCAAGTGGTGCAAAGAAGAGCAAATACATTAGGCCTCCTGGTACTGAATCCTGAAATAATGGCAAAATATGGTCAGCGGTTTAGTGTTGCAATATCTCAAAGCTCATTTCCCTCTAAACATTTCCTTTCAGTATTCTTTTCAGTGAAAACAGGAACCATGGTGCTATAATGAAGAGAATGCAATGCAATGGTAGTCACTATTTGTGATACGGCAAGGCCTGACGTGATGCTAACGGTCTGAGCGCCTGTTTCTTATGTAAATCACTTCATTTGCAACTGTTGCTTGTCATGCTAACTCAAGGCAGAGTTCATTCACTGGCCTCTGAATCACAGCGACTGACAGGCTCGTTAGCATAGCCTCGGATCAAAAGGTTTGGTGGACGCTCCAGAGCTCCTATGGTTATATATTCCTATTGAATGTATTTTGGGTGAATTAGTGAATGCTTTATTTGGCCTAACTGATGAATGCTGCTGAACTCATGATAGAGTAAGGTGTGATGATACTAACATAAAACCCTTAGTACAACTGTAAAGGACTGCATACTTAATTGAATAATCAAGATTATGATTACAGATGTTATGTTTAACAAAATGTGAAACTGACGATTACAGCATTCCATTTAGGACTATTTAAATGAGGTTGCATCAAAATTTTATATTTACGACATTTTGTTGTTGTTGTTGTTGCTTCGGTTTAGTTTTGTAACCATCTGCAGACTCATGAATGCAAATAAGAGGCGTTTAAGTTACTCTATTGACCTGTCAATAACAATAAACACCTAATGAAGTTTTCAGCAGTCTCATCCACAGATATAGATAGACAAATAAATGGTTTATATTTCACTTGAGTTTGCAGTGGCTGATTCAGTGATTATAGCATGATGGGAGAATTCTAATGTCACGTAGCTCACTTTCTATAAACAATTTATACAAAATTTGATGAACAGTTTTGTTTTTCATACTGCTAAGAAGGCCAGTGTGAAGTTTAGGCATATAGAACAGCAATATACAACACCTTTTTTAGTATGTGCAGACTACATAAAGAATATGGTACAGTTACACCAAACAAATAAGTGTGTTAATGTAAATTTGATTTAAAAATCATAAATCATTCACATTACAATTTCAAAGGAAATAATTGACAGTTATTGCTATTGAATTTCTAGCTATTGTACCCATACTTAAAATGCTACTTCTATTTAGGCCATTCTACAGAATTCACAGAGTTGTCTTTTTCCACAAATTTTGTATGTATGCAAATTGTATAATATCCAAGGTACACATTTCTAGTAATTGTGCAGTTAATTCTAATATTGTATTTTCAGAATGTTTTGGAATATTTTTCCTCTGCCCAAATTTGTCACTATCGAAACACAATAATAAATTATTTCATAAGAAGGGTTACATTGATACTATTAAGATTTTGTTTACATCTACCTTGTAAGTATATATTGTTTTTTACCTGTGGGGAATTTTAACAATATTTCAAGTGTAATTTGTTATATATATATATATATATATATATATATATATATATATATATATATATATATATATATATATACAATTCTGTAATGTGATGTGGTCGCTGCCAACACATTACTGTCACTACCAAAACGTAGGATGTTTTGTCAAAAAGAAAGTATTTTGAATTATCTACTAAGATGTTATTACAGTGTTTGATTCAATGTATATTCAAACTAATAAATTCTTAACTTTGAAATGAGTATGATAAACTTTATGCCTTTTACAAAGAAAGATTGGATACAAAATACAACAAATATATATATATATATATATATATATATATATATATATATATATATATATATATATATATATATATATAATATGCTGATTTCAAAGTTATATGCTGATTACCGTCTGTGCGCTAAGTTCAAAAGTATCTAAAATTATATATATATATATATATATATAAAATTTTAGATACTTTTGAGCTTAGCTCACAGATGCTAATCAGCACATGGTAGAACACACAAACACTAAATTTGATCAAATAGCACCTAAAAAAACAATGATGTCACAACCGAAACTTTACCACGTTTCATTTGTGACTGTTCCGGTAGTGACAATTTTAGATACTTTTGAGAGAAAGATGATAATCAGCACATGGTTAGCTAGCACAGTTCTGAACAGTTGTACACACATAAAAAATAATCTTATGGAATAACACCCAAAAAAAGTTTGCTTAATTGCAGAAAAAAAGGTGTTTAGTGTATGTTCCTTAAAGTCACACACAGATTTTCAGACTTTTGAACACATTTAACTCAAAATGATGGTACCTATCTACTATGAAAGAGAGATTATGAGAGAAAGAAAAATGAGGAAGTGTGGTTAAAATCAGTCTCACCCAATGGACTAAAATATACACTGTTTGTACTTTGTTTGTAATATATTTTTTAAAAACAACTTATTTCAATATCATTTTCACAAGTTGAAATTTAGGGGTTAGGGTTCGGGACAGCCACCTCCCAACTGAAAGTACCCAATAAATGATGATTTTATATAAATTAAGCTTACTGATATTTTAAATATTATTGTGGGATTCAATAGATAATAGAAGGATCTTAGTAAACATCTAAAATTTGAATACTCAAATGCTTTTTAAGTGTGTTTTTTGGTTGTGGGACAGCAGTTTGCACCAATTCTGTAGAATGGCCAATTTATGAATTGAAATATTACCTCTGTTTAACAGATGTGACTTTATCAATCATGGCATTATGCAAATTTTTGTGTTTGCAAACTGAATGTTGCATTCTCCTTGTCTGCCGTATAGTGATTTACCTTTCAAATTGCATCATCCCAATCTTTGATCACATGTCACATCTTGTATTCTCACTGCCTCTTCTTCATTCAATTTCCCCTCTGCGCATTTCCTTTGGGTACACTTGAATGCAATAATTCAAATGGAACAATTCCACTTGCACTTCTCGTGTCTCTTTATAGAGATGTTTCTGAGGTACAGCTCATTAATTAACTCAATACTCTGTACAATTTGTTCAGTAATTCAAACCGGGAAGTAATATAACATGCCACTGAATCATTTTCAAACTTTAACAGACTCCGAAACAAACGACAACATCAAGTTTGCAATTGTAGGTTATGCACACTTTCATAATGTGTGTGTGGTGCACGTGGGTGGGGGGGGGACTTCTTTTCTAATGCTTATTGTTGTCACATTATTTTTTTCTAAGAAAAAGCAGCATGGATTATTTCCTAGAGCAATTGCCCCGCTAGACAGATTATTTGAAAGGAAATGTGCATGCTTGTGGGGAATTTCTTATTTTCCTTCCAGCATCTTACATTGCCCATGAGTCAAAAATAAGTGTGGGATTACAGAGAAAAAGGACAGCAATGGTGAGTTATATTAAACAGTGCAACTTTGACATTTCAAAGGCGTATTCCATTATCTCTCATAAGGCTGCAGCTCAAAAGCTACAGAAAGCCCCCAGGATTGTATCGAGCCACAGTCATTGACCAACAGATGTGTATCCTGTTACTGAGTTCAGCAACAGCAGCCACCTCTCCACTACACCCAGAGGTCTATTAGTGGGGTTGGGAGGGAGGGATTGGGGTGGACTTTTGGTGTCATGTTGTACTCCCATATGTGCCTTCTCTTTGACACAGTGCAGAGCCTATGCAATGATGGGCATGATGTATTAGAAAATGTGACCTCTCATACCGTGTATCCCTGGGGGCACTGGAAGCTCATAATCCGATGAAGCTATTGAAACCGTGTATACATTAGACTGCCCGTATCTGGAAAACTAGCTCTTTGGTGCCTAATGTGTTTGTAATGGATTGGCTTTCAGAGGCATTAGCTCATCCCTTTAAGAGATATTCATATCTGTTTCTACAAGCCGCAGCCACACCAAAAGGTGTTCAGACCTACAGTTGAGAGTGAAACCCAATCTTTGGGCTTTTATCATCTTTACCTGTTGAATGAGCACAATGATAAATGTCAGAAATGTAATGGAGCAGAGGGAACCTCTCTCAAAGATGTAATTTGCTTCACAGAAAGTGGCACTCAGTAAGTTGCATTCCAGCTGAGGAATGCACTGGTCAGAAATATTTCTTAATGATATTTTGCTGCTCTTTGTGCAGTCATTTTATTTGTTGTATTAGTAGGATAGCTTGGCACAGAGCATCATCCCACATATTATAGTTTATTTCCTTCTCTGAGCTCTCGAGAACTCTCTGGGTGATTGGAAGGGCAGAGCACCCACCACCTTCCACCCCCATCCCCCATCTTCATTCAAATGCGTCTTCCAGGGGCCGTCCTATCTCATCCGTCGGATGAGGAAAGGAGGAGAGCTAATTCGTCAATGATCTTCCCACTAATCCCCCACTCTTTGCCTGAAGGCGCTCAAGCTATGCATCCCTCCCCCAAACCCAGCCCCCCTAACAAATACACTCTCCCTCACACAGACACATTCAGAGTCTGCCTCAACACGTCTAGTGGGAGAAGATGAATGTAATAGGGTAGTTTGTAGTCTGCCACGCTGGTGTCCTGGGAGGAGTGCTTTTGCACTGGCTGTGAATGAGAGCTAAAGAGTTTATTACAGTTTGGGGTGAGGTGTGGTGAGACAGGGCGGTGCCTAGGCTTTGTCTCAGGCTGTAAGAGGAGAACGGGATCTGCTAGGAGGAGTCACAATCAAACAGGAACTGCAGAGAATAGATGGAGTGAGCGAATGCTAGTGTGAACTCACTCCGATCATGCTGCAGGGCAGGAGGTGCCTTCGGAGCCTCCCAACAGGCACGAGTGATCAGTGTCTTTCAGATCTTTGAGCGGGTTTTGGACATAGTTGGATTACTACTGAGAGGATACTACTCATGTGCTTTCAAGTTTGGAGACTTTGAGCAGGTTTTCAAAGCTTGAACTGAGCTTGATCAGACTTTTTTCTACAGTTTGGCTGAAGTTGCACAGATACTCTTTTTGTGTACCTGTGAAGTGATTCAAGTTGTGAAGTACCCAGTTTAAATGCAAAGCATTTGTGGAATATGGGACATTTTGTTGTTCAAGTGGATTTGCCATGGATTCTCTGTTCACTTTGCCTTGTTATTATGATAAGTAAGTTTTATCATTCCCCTGATTTTTGAGAGCATGTTGAATAGAGTGTATGATGATGAATTGAATTCTCAAATAACATAAGCATCTCCCTTTCCATACAGTAACTCTACAATACAAGTGTTTTCTATAGCTTTTTTATTTGGTCATCTTTGCTTTGAATATCTCTCCAAGAGTCTCTATTTCTCTCCAGTACAGGCAGATTATGATCAGCGTATTGAAGTTTCTCCACAATTGATTGGGGATCTAGTCTTAGGTAGTTAATCTTAGGAGCCCAAGAGATAGAGATCAATGATGTCTTCTGTGTACAAAATGTTATTGGACAAACTGTTGCATGCTAGTCGATATCTCACCACACTCTAAGTAGTGAGAATTTCTGGTAAAGATGATCAGCAATATCCTCTCAGCCGATGTATTCTCTATATAAATGTATTGCTCATTATTTGAATTCATACATGTCCGACTTATCCGAAACAGTTCACTTGGAAACCTCTGTCTCTTGCATGCCATTAATCAGCATCTATTGTCAGAGCCAACTGAGCTCTCGAGGCATGAAAGGGAGAACAAGCATTAATTTAAAAAACTTTCTTGAAAAATTGAGATTTTTTCCCTGCCACCAGCAGATACAGAAAAGATCTTGAATTCCTTTTTATGCAATGAATGAATTTTTTGCTACTTGTTTTCCCCCAAGAGCCACTCGGAGTGCTGTAACTCAAGGGCCTTCCCCTGTAAAGCTGTATGAAGTTGAGTGCCCACTTAAGGGTTCGGTGTTGAGCATGAGCAGGATTCCATGAACTCCATGAGATCTTAAATTCCTAAATCATCTCTACTGAGTTTGAACCTGTGTGTTAGCAATTTTGATTCTTGGCTATCACAGAATATTGTCAGTGCATATTTAACAGTATTTCTTTTTGTTTTGTCTTTCCAGTTGCTGGTAAAGTTTCCCCTACCAGTTCCGATGCTCTCTTCAGCGTCCCTGTTCCTAGTACCACCTCCAGTCCACCAGAAGTTTACCTCCCTGCTAACTTTAAGCTCTCCAACACACAGTTGGGCTTCTTTCTCCAGGAGACCCGAGTTCCATCATATGGCAGCCAACGTGGACACCCTCTTCAGCGCTCCGAAAGCTTTGTGGTCTTCCAGACCAAGGAGCTGCCTGCAATCAACATCTCACTTGGGCCTTTCACCCAAGATCAGACGTTGTCCAAGGACCTACTGCAGCCGTCAAGTCCTTTGGACATTCCTGGAAGGCTGACGGTCAACTGGAAGGTCCGGGCCTTTATTGTACAGTCTAGAGTGTTTGCTAGTAATCCACTGGTTCAGGTGCTGTTCTATATCGCAGGGCGAGACTGGGATGACTTCAAGATTCAGGACAAGCTTCCATGTGTGAGGCTGCATGCTTTTAGAGATGTTCGAGAGATCAAAACTTCCTGCAAGCTACAAGGGAATCTGGCGCAGTGCTTGGCCCAACTGGATCTCCCTTCCACATGGTTTAATGTTAATGTAGCACCACTGGGTCGCAGAAAGTCTTCAGGAACAGATGGGCTTGAATTAAGTGGGGAGACCCTTCAAGTGGAGCTTTACTATACTCTCCATGATCCAGACAGCAATGATGAGTGTGGGGAGAGCTACCCACGCCGAGGAGGGGCATCCAGAGGGGAGAGCTCTTCCCAACAACCCCTTCTGCGTATTGGGAGCATCAGTTTGTATCAGCCCAGTCAGGAACAATTGGTGGTAGACAAACAGCTTGACAAGAACCTCTTCCTGAGGCTACCAGAGAGGCCATTAAAGCCAGGAGAGACCCTCAACATCTACCTGCTCTTGGTCCCAAATTCAACTGTGGAGCAGTTTACACTCAAGTAAGTAATTTTCTAATTTATTTTTGGGTGGTCTATCATGGATTATACTAAATAACAAGCAAATTCTTAGCAAAATAGTTGTGCATAGTAGTGCGTATACACCAAGTCAGGCTTTATTCCTGTGTCATTCACTGTCCCGATGTCTGCATGTTCCTGAGAGCTAAAAAAAAACGCTCATTGACTCACATTCCTTACAAGGTAAAAACAGATTTACAAGAGACAAGAGACAAATCACAGAAGATCTAACTAAATCTCTAGCGGAGTGCCAGGCTTTAAGAGATTGTGAGAAGGATTCTGCTTTTCAAAGTAAAGACATTATGGGTATTAATTGACATCTGTTCAAATTAAATTTCTCATGAGCTTGACCCAGTTCTTGTCGAATTAGAGCCAAGGGGATATGAGGCATATTTCTTATCTGGCCTGTGTGTTTTAATTTTATTTCTCATTGTCAACAGAATTGGAGGGTTAGGGTTCTTGTGTAGTAGAATTATTATTCAAATCCTTGAAGGCATAGGAAAATTAGCCTTTTTTTTCTCCTCAGATGAGAGAAATGGGAGGTAGGATATTAGCTGCTCTTTGAGGCATGTCGAAGGAACGCTTCATAAACAGAGTCCTTCTAATTGTAATGGAAACTCACAGACTTCAATCTAGAAATTCACCGTGAATTAATTAGGCTTCGATAACTCATTAACCCGAACAGGAGCAGACGGAGCTGTGGTGTAGCCTTAGCAAGTATAGTTCATTAAGTTTTATCTGACATAGTCTGAACTTTAGTCTGTGTGTCTACAGAGTGGAGTGAATTGTAGTAGAGTTTGACAGTCATTATGGGTCAGAAGGTGTTGCAATTGGTATACTATATTTTTGTTAAACTTTCTACATCACCACTATATTGGAGAACAAGAATGATAAATACATTTTCAGTACAGTACTGTATGCATTGGCTCTTATGATAGTTCACATTTTGAAGAAAATAAATAAATATGGTGAACTTTCTTTTTTTATGGTAGTTGTCTTGGTATACTGACACCTAGTGGTGTGGATGCAAAATCACACTATGCCCTATTCACTGCCAGACATGATTCATTTATTCAGCGATCAAAATTTCCTGAAAATAGGAAGGTTACTGAGACAAAAGCAAGCGGTTTTTGTTTGGTCATATGTTCTCAACATGGGTGTCTCAATAAGGCAAATGTAAAAATAAACCCCCCCAGCTTAGCTTTTATTAGGCTACCGATGATGTGAGTCTACTTGATTTAAACAATTTTTCAAAAGCGCTGTTCATTATTTTTTGTAAAGCTTTTTTTAATGAAATATAATGAAATATCGAGTGCATCTTTAAAATAGTTCTTCTTTTGAGGACACATAAATCAATATAATATGTCATATAGCCTTTAAAGAAACCTGCTCAAATTACAGAGCAGATGTGGGCATTTCATCCGCAGTGATGTGTCCATATAGTGACAGAGTACATTGCTGCTTGTCACTACAAGCATCATGATCCATTTTCTGAACCTAATCCTCTTAATGTTATGGCATATGCAGAGAATTATCCTTAGTTTGGAAGTGAAATCTGGGAGAGTTATCTTAATACTGTGGCATTTTAGCAAAAAAGGACCATCAAACTGATTGATATTGTAAAGAAGCAGTTGCCTAATTTCTATTCCATGTCATGAGGGAATGATTTAATACCTTTTTCCAATCTAATATCTTCAATGAAAGTTCATCTGCAGTAGTTTTTCAGTTTACTGTGATATTAAATTCCAAAACAGTAAATCTCTCTGACCTCATACTTTTATGCACTCGTATTGGAGTTTTTTGTGGTCCAATATGGTGGCATTAATTCTCCAAGGAAAAGCTGAAGAGCAATAAAAGCTCAGGCAAAAAGAAAGGAGATGAAAGTCAGAAGTTGAGAGCTCTGAGCCAGTCAACTCAATGGGAGGTGAATTAAACTGTGCTGGGAGCCAAAAGTTGAGGGATACCAACAAAAAAGGCTATTAAAGATGTAATAAAGGAAGTCTTTAAATATGAATTAAGCTCGGCTGAAGTCGCCCCCGACTTCTCATTCCTTCCCACCATCAGGTTCCTTTCATTTTTCGTACATTATAAGACATTCAACTGTTTTCATCTGTTATTTATAGAGACTGCATCTTAAAGGACTTAATCATGTAGAAATATTAGATTTTGAATCTACGTTGTTAACCTGCTGGTCATTATAGACCATCATTGCAGAGTAAGAATTGTTGCCTCACCATTGGAGAATGATCATGAAAAACAATGTTTTGTATGTGTAACAACTGAAACAAATCACAATATTTGGGTCTGCCAGGGGGCTACTTCAGAGCTGTTGAGGCAATGCAAGATTGTTGTGAGTATCTTATTAGCATTTAAATGTCTTTTAAATTAAATTGGCTACATTAGTACGTGTACAATTGGTTTCCAGCAATTCAGGCAAACAGCTGTTGTGAGGCAAAAGCCAGTGGTACCCTTCAATCATTTGCCTACCCAGGAAGTCAGAAAAATATTCTAAATAAAATTGTTTCAAGCTGAAAGCTGAGCTGTTGAATTGTATAGAGACAGATTAGTTGGCCTGTCCCAGTTCTCTGACCAAAATCAGAATATGGTTGGTTAGTTGTTATTAATATTGGTGTGAAACTATGGACATGAATCATGTTCTGAAGAGCTGTTGCTATTATTTGTTATCGTCGACTTGCAGATGATAAAATGGCCAAAACAACCACATAAACATACTTTGAAGAGGGGCCATATTTAGGGACCAGAATAACTTAGAAACTTGGAGGTAGGCCCCATGGACTCGGGCCAGTAAACAACAACCATAAACTCCTTGGTAATTGCCAAGCAGCACCATAGCAACAACACAAAATAGCCTAGAAACTGCATAGCAACATGATAAAAACCTTTCTGACGCCTTAACACAACTGTAGCCTTGTGGTGGAGAGATTGCACTTTTTTTTCAGAAAATGTGTAAATCAAATTCTGACTAATTCCATTAGTTTGGGACCTTTTTGTCCACCCATGAAAACAAATTGCATCCAGATATCACATCGAGATTTGGTCAGCAAACAGTGAAGTAATAATGAAAAAATAACATGCTGCTTCTTTATCAACATTTCATACCAACTAAATGGTTCAAAGTAAATTGTCCAACGTAGTCATCCTTTGCATACGTATATGTCATTTTATACGGTACAGGTCAAAAGTTTGGAATCATTAAAGTTTTTTTTATGTTTCTGAAAGCAATCTTTTAATATCAAAAATACAGTAAAAACAAGATCTTAGAAGAAGATCGAAAAAAAAAAAGACTTCTGAAGGATCATGTGACACTGAAGACTGGAGTAATGATGCTGAAAATTCAACTTTGCATCACAGGAATAAATTCCATTTTAAAATACAACAGAAACCAGTTAATTTAAATTGTATATTGTATAATATAAATATCAGTTTTCACTCAACAGTTGTCCCAATAATGTCTTGGTAAGAAGATATTTAAATGCTTAGTTTTATGATCAAAGCTCTGTAGTTTTTATTGTTATGATGTATGGATAATCAAGTAAACCTACATTGCTTTAGTCCAGTACGTGTTTATCTTGAAATATTACTAACAGTTTAAAAGTCCTTCTTACGTTTATTTTATAAAAATCATTAAAGGTTTCACAGCAAAAAGACACGGGTACCAGGACCTGGTTTTACAATTATGCTCAAAGAATTTTTACTTACTAAAAAGTATAAACTGTAGGTCAGATGTCAGAAGGCATGTAGTAGATTGTGTATAATATTTTTCAGCAAAGTTTTTAACATAATTTTGAGGTCTTCGAAATTTGCATATCAAATATTATACAGTAGGCTTTATAGGGTTAATACATTCTGTTATCTTTTGATCATGGCAATATGCTGTTAATGAAACAATGTTTTCTGCGTGTCTTTGTCATCGTTATCTCCCCTCTTAGAGACTTCATAAATTATTTTCAAGAATTAGAGTCTGTTGTCTGAATATGTCAGAAATGATGGAGATGTTAACATTTATGTATCACGGCAACCTAATGAGAGGACAGTGACCGCGTGTTTGAGGCACTGCTCACATCCATCTATGACAAGATAAATGATAACATAAGAGAGGACAGGAAATTTTCAAGGTACACATGCATGCCATTAGAGATGAGTACGGCTGCAAGAAGCAGAATAATCCCTGACTTATCATGATGTTTGTTGAAGAGGGCAAAGGTTATGAAAGCACATATACTCCAATTATCTGAGAGAGAGAAAAAAAACTACATTGCCTGAAGGTCGTGTATCGTCGCCCTGTGTCCTATAGGTCATTGTGTTCAGTGAGCCCTATCTCGCCATGCTTCTTATAGGATGTGTCATAGCTGCCGCCACGTCTGATTGGGTGACTCAATAGGGTGTCACCTCAACGCTGCTATGCTCTGCTGGTCAGACACATCTGGCCACGTCACATTCACTCTCATCAGTGAAGCAATGCGCTAACATTGGCCACTGCTGACTGCCCCCACGTTCTCACATCTTTATAATCATCATTTTGTTTTTTACTTCTGCCATAAAATTAAATTGTTTAATGAAACACACCACCTGTGCTAGTGTTCACCTTAGTGTTCACCAAGCTTGTAGTTTTTTTTTTGGGGGGGGGGTTGTGCCTTGTAAGGAAAACATGTAGCAACAGATAATTAGCATTGGGGAAGTGATTCTGCTACACGTAATTTAACGATGTTAAGCAATAGGCAAGTTGTTAACTATATTACAAGCTGTTAACCACTATATTGAAGCTATTTAAACAAGCAATATATTCTATTTAATTATTTATTCAACTTGGCTCAAAAACAGTGAGCGGTTTTGTAATTAAAAGTGTGGAGGCATTAAA
Source organism: Megalobrama amblycephala (assembly GCF_018812025.1). NCBI lineage: Eukaryota > Metazoa > Chordata > Actinopteri > Cypriniformes > Xenocyprididae > Megalobrama > Megalobrama amblycephala. The sequence goes on from NC_063047.1 coordinate 46,028,150, forward strand.
TGTAATCAGATCATTTTACTCCATATAGGCTACAACAAAAAAATGAAACTATAATGTAAACAGGGATGAACATCAGCATTTAGGTTGGCATTAAAATGAAAATTCACCCTCTCATCTTCATGATATAGGTCTGAACGTGTTCTATGTTCTATGCTAGTTCTTGGGCTTTTGTTACGGCTGTATTTTGGCGGATTTCCTGAGTTCTGTTCCTCATGTTTTGTTGTATATATTTTTGTTATTTCACCATTATACATTATTTGCTTCTGAATCCAGTTCTCCTTCGCCTCTGAGTTCACCCTACATTACAGTTTCATTTTAATCTTCTTTTACCCTGTAATATTTATGGAAGCTTGTTTCCACCATTAAATAAAAAATAAATAAATAAATAAAAAGGTGATTGCAAGTTTGCTTTTTAAATTCTGATTTTTTTTTTTTTTTTTTTTTTCAGAATTGCGAGATTTAAACTCGCAATTGGAAGTTTTTATCACGCAATTCTGACTTTATATTTGGCAATTCTGATTTTATAAGACACAATTGAGAGGTTATATCATGCAATTCTGACTAAAAGATGCAATTGTGAGTTTATGCAATTCTGACTTTATAACTCACAATTATGAGTTTGTATCTCGCAATTCTGACTTTATAACTCACAATTGTGAGTTTGTATTTTACAATTCTGAGAAAAAAAGTCAGAATTGTGAGACATAAAGTCAGAATTGCATGATAAAAACTCGCAATCGTGAAAAAAATAAATATAAAATAAATTCTGATTATATATCATGCAATTCTGACTTTATAACTCGCAATTCTGGCTATATATCGGAATTCTTACTTTATATCATATATTCTTTTTTCTTTTTTTTCCTTTTTTTTTTTGATAATTTGTGACACTCAAAATATCTGTTGCTACTTCTGTTTCATTCTTTTAAAAAAAACAATGCAAGGATTTCTTTTTAATCCAAACAAACCGATTCACTAAAAATAATCAAACTTGCTACACTTAGGACAAAGGATGTTTTGGTACAGCATGCCTAATTTTGCTCATAAGTAATGCTGTGTTCACAATGAGACAAGGTTGTAGCGTTTTGACAGAACATCAATTATACAACGATCCATAAACTACATTAACGAAAAAAAAGAATGATGAAAAAATAAATTAAATGCAAGGCCTTTCTTGCCTGTAGATTTTTTTAGTTGATTTTGTTAAAGCCAGTGAACTTTTTAAATGTTGGCTGTAACGTTTAGGAACTGCTAATCGACTGTTTGAAATGCGACGTGACATTTATTATACCCGAAGGAGAAAGGTCTCTTGTTCTCTCCCGTGTGTATTATACTTCAGAAGATACATTGAAGCACTAAAACAGACAGATTTCAGTCAACCGCAGTCATTATTCTTTCATTTTACATATTTGAGTAAATGCAGAGTGTCCTGCTTCTTGCATCCTGCCAAACTCACACCAATTCAACACACAAGGTCATGTTTACTTAAAGGTGCCCTAGATATCAAAATTTGAATTTACCTTGGCATAGTTGAATAACAAGAGTTCAGTACATGGAAAAGACATACATTGAGTTTCAAACTCCATTGCTTTCTCTTTCTTATGTAAATCTCATTTGTTTAAAAGACTTCCGGAAAACAGGTGAATCTCAACATAACACCGACTGTTACGTAACAGTCGGGGTGTACGCCCCAATATTTGCATATGCCAGCATATGTTCCCAACATTATGAAAGGCATTAGACAAGGGCAGCCAGTAACGTCTGGATCTGCACAGGTGAATCAACAGACTAGGTAAGCAAGCAAGAACAATAGCGAAAAATGGCATGATCCATGATAGCATGATATTTTTAGTGATATTTGTAAATTGTCTATCTAGATGTTTCGTTAGCATGTTGCTAATGTACTGTTAAATGTGGTTAAAGTTACCATCGTTTCTTACTGAATTCACGGAGACAAGAGCTGTCGCTATTTTCATTATTAAACACTTGCAGTCTGTATAATTCATAAACACAACTTCATTCTTTATAAATCTCTCCAACAGTGTAGCATTAGTCGTTAGCCACAGAGTATATAGCCTCAAACTCATAGAGCAGTGGTTCTCAAACTTTTTTCCCAGTGGGCCGCACAATGGTCCAAGTGCAAGTCTCACGGTCCGCATATAATTTACATATGACGTCACCAATGCAAACCAATCAGATTTAATGTTATGGTATTAGCAGATAATACTATTATTATACCAAGATGTTGCACACAATAAATAACAAATAAAAACTAACTTACTGACATTAGCTTAACAATAATAATCAGTAATGCTCAATGAACACACAAACTGTATATACAATCACTTTAAGTTGCTATTTAATTCTGTATGACTTTATGACTCTCTTCTTCAACATCATCGCAATAGTCACCAAACAATCACATAAATGCCTTAATAAGCAAATGTTACTCAGCTCTTTTTACAAACAACACTGAGCGCACTGTAGGCTAATTACAATCTCTGACGATATCAAGCATTCTGTCATGTCGCAATCCCTCGCGCAGCATCGGAGAGTTGGGCTCATCCAGCCGCGGGTGCGCTGATGCGGTTATTTTACTGATTTAAAATACATCAAACAAACACATCGAATTCACAGTTCAGTCTTTTGAAATTGTAGGTTTTGCTTGTCAAGTACTTTGCTACAGAGCAAACAGGAAGGCTGCCCATCTCGCTCATTAACAGCAAACTGATTCTTCCATTCTTCTTACCTTTGCTGCTTGATGCTGCGACTCTTCTTGTTTGCATGTGTTCCTTCATTTTATCTTCCACACATTTAGTTTTTCTCCTTTAATAACAAATTTGACCATTTTGAGGCTTAAATTTACAAAATTAATGGCTACTGTTTGAATTCTTCCTAAGCGCGCACTTGTGTTTGTTTCGTTAACTGAGTGATTGCGTCATTAGCCTACATTGCCTGATGTCTGAAAATAATAAATGAATAAATCAATTATTTTATATGACAAATAAAGCATTATAGCTCATTTATATTTTTTTAATTCACTTTAATTTAAATTTTAAAACAAAAATAAATTGTATGCTAATTTATTTTTATTATTAGGCTATTATTATTATTGTGGTCGGCATATCGCGGGCCGCATTTACATTTGTGACGGGCCGCAGGTTGAGAACCACTGCTCCACACCCATTCAAACGCTTACTGCGCGTGAAGTGTCGCGTCGCGCGACTCGCGCCCAATTACATCAAAAGTATATGCTCACCGGATGTCATGGCAACTGAATCACGAAGGAAAACTTTAAATATCTCGCCTTCGCTTTAATTTCGGACCATCTCCAAAAAGACATAAAACACTAAACAAATGATTTTGACATGCGTTTATCAAAGTAGGAAATCCAGATTTTTAATCCCTTACACACAATTACTGCTGTTGAAATATGAAATGGAGGCGGGTCCGGATTGAATTCCCTCCGGAGTCCGGATCCGGACCGGAGTCCGGACTTTGAGAAGTGCTGTCATAGAGAATCAAATATAAACATCAAAATAAATACTTTACTCACATAATTCGAAGCATGCATACAGCATGCATGACGAACATCTTGTAAAGATCCATTTGAGGGTTATATTAGCTGTGTGAACTTTGTAAATGTGCTGTAATATAATCGAGAGCTCGTGTGGCAGGGAGCACGTGAATTAAAGGGGCGGCACGCTGAAAAAATCAGTGCATAGTTAATGATGCCCCAAAATAGGCAGTTAAAAAAAATAATTAAAAAAAATCTGTGGGGTATTTTGAGCTGAAACTTCACAGACACATTCAGGGGACACCTTAGACTTATATTACATCTTGTGAAAAAGCATTCTTGGGCACCTTTAACTTTATATCATACAACGACCTTTTGATTTACAGTATTTTACACACAAAAAAATTGCTCAATGAGCTTAAAGGTTTGTTAACTTAAGCAGGAATTTTCAAAACCTTGATGTTTGTTATTCTAATGTGGTCTGTAGAGAAATGAATTGAGAGCTTTTCTCAAACAGAACTTGTATAAAGCAACGCAACTGCTGTCACCTGAGGATGCCACTTAATTTTATGTTTGCAATAGAAGTATTGGCAAAACAGTACAGTTTACTTGCCAAGTTCTTTTGCTCATAAAACACGGCCGTCTGTGCCGCCAAGGATTATATCATTACAGCAAATTGGTCATGCAGCACCATTCTGTCAAAGTCAATTGAAATCTTATTGCGCTACATTTACGACATTTTCTTCCCCGCTTGGTTAAGCCTGACCAAGACAGAAGCTAAACGCTTCTCACGACACTAACCAACATATGTTTCTTTGTTGTGATATGCAGAAACAGATTTTTACATGACCTCATGCAAATGCATCACAATCAGAACACAGATACAGTTTCTCTTTTCCCTGATACAGTTTTACATACACAACCACAGACATGAACATTAGCTTGATCAAGTGTTCAATTCTGCAGTGAATCTCGGTACGTGCTTGTGTACTGCAATCAAGCTGTTATTCTGACTACAAACCTTCTTAAAGATCACCACCTGATGAATAATTAGTTCATCTGTCATGAAGTTGACACTACACAAATCCATTCTTGTATTGCCAAAAACTTTTGTTATTTCTTTAGCACTTTTTTCAGTCCTGAAAGAATCATCTCATAGGTAGCTACTGTGGTAAAAGGGTGTACATCTCCTATGTTATACAACTTTCTCTTCTCCCAGTTTAATATGCAAAGACAACTATGACTAAGGTTTATTTCCCAGAAAAGTGTAAACACAATCAAAACAGTGCTCTGTTTGAGTGTCCTCACCAGCCTGACTCAGAATCTTAATTTGCACTTGAGGATTTGCATTGCGTGTCCTTGAAATCCACAAGACTGTATGGTGTCCCATTTGACATTTTAGGTTTCAGAAGGGTGCTTATAAGCACCCCGCTGTGGCCACTATGTGCCCTTGATGTACCTTTTTGCTGATGCTGGCTCCACAGAGGACTTCTACTAGTTTATGCTGCATTGAGACACCAAGAACTAAGGGTGGCATTTGGGACAGGGCCTAACACTGTGTCATAACCAGACATAACACTGCAATGTTAATCAGAAGATAATTTTTTGTCCTGATCAGTAGTTACGGTGATACGTGACAATTCTATTTTAGAAAATGTTTCTATTTCTGTGAGGTTGTGGCTGGAACACCAACATACAAAGTATGAAAATTATAATCTAGGGTGCTGGTTATGTGCTTTATTTAATATGTTAAGAATTTAGTGTGAGATTGAATTTAATTTTGTTTGATCTTTATAGACATACTGAAAGCGACAATGGATAATTCATCTCAGATCTTGAAAATAAGAACTTAAGGTGAACAAACAAGTGTATTCTATGACAAATAGGGTGACCGCCTGTCCCGCTTTGCGTTGTACCGCATAGCATTTTGACTCCTTATCCCGCACGTCGCATATTGAGAAAATGTCATTTCATCAGTCTTTTGGTTTTTAATTATAATATTAAAGGTGCCCTAGAACTTTTTTTTAAAAGATGTAATATACGTCTAAGGTGTCCCCTGAATGTGTCTGTGAAGTTTCAGCTCAAAATACCCCATAGATTTTTTTTTAATTAATTTTTTTAACTGCCTATTTTGGGGCATAATTAGAAATGAGCTGATTCAGGGTGTGTGGCCCTTTAAATCGCGTGCTCCACGCCCCAAGAGCTCGCGCTTGCCTTAAACAACATAAAAAAACTTCAAACAGCTAATATAACCCTCAAAATGGATCTTTACAAAGTGTTCGTCATGCAGCATGTCTAATCGCGTAAGTACAGTGTTTATTTGGATGTGTACATTTGATTCTGAATGAGTTTGAGGCTGTGCTCCGTGGCTAACGGCTAATGCTACACTGTTGGAGAGATTTATAAAGAATGAAGTTGTGTTTATGCATTATACAGACTGCAAGTGTTTAAAAATGAAAATAGCGACGGCTCTTGTCTCTGTGAATACAGTAAGAAACGATGGTAACTTTAACCACATTTAACAGTACATTAGCAACATGCTAATGAAACATTTAGAAAGACAATTTACAAATATCACTAAAAATATCATGTTATCATGAATCATGTCAGTTATTATTGCTCCATCTGCCATTTTTTGCTATTGTCCTTGCTTGCTTACCTAGTCTGTTGATTCAGCTGTGCACATCCAGACGTTCTGCCCTTGTCTAATGCCTTTCATAATGTTGGGAACATGGGCTGGCATATGCAAATATTGGGGGCGTACACCCCGACTTTTACGTAACAGTTGGTGTTATGTTCTTCGGAGGTCTTTTAAACAAATGAGATTTATATAAGAAGGAGGAAACAATGGAGTTTTAGACTCACTGTATGTCTTGTCCATGTACTGAACTCTTGTTATTTAACTATGCCGATTTTTGAATCTAGGGCACCTTTAAGAAAAACGTGCATGCGATTTTTTGCCTTTTTAAGAAAGCATTTTATTTATTCTTTTTGCTGTGTAGTTTTTCACCTAACAGTGCTTGGACAGAAGTAACATCCCACCTTACACAAATACAACAGCCTTTTTTTTAAATCCTGTCCCATGGTTGAAAAGAAAGGAGTAAACATGGTCACTTGTGACGGCTGTCAATCCAAATGTTTTATAACAGAGCCTCAACAGGGTGCGAGATTGTTTTGCACAATTTTAAACGTCCACAAAAGTTCCGCAGTCATAACGCAGTAATTTCCACACTTGGTGAAGGTACACTCATATGAATAAATAAAAAATAAAATAAAATAATACACGTACTTTGTGCTTAAAATGAGTCTAAAATGCAAAATAATAGTTAACAATAGTTAAAAGTTAAACAGTTGTAATTTCTGTATACAGTAGCTAAAAAGTAGCTTGTGAAAATTAAAATATAAAATTCAATAATGTTGAAAAATATTTGTTAAATGCTGTTTATATTTATCTTCTTATAGGCCTATTTATGTTGTTTTATTTTTGTAATGTAGTGCTTTTGTAAAGTCACACTAATATTATAACAGGCATATTGTTTTGAACTGCTTTTTTTTGTTTTGTTTTTTTGTTTTTTTGGTGAATTGTATTAAAAACAGAGCAAAAATCCTAATAATAAAACTAAATCATAATTATTAATATAATAATAGCCTATAAGGAACCCACAACAATTAAAAACAAAAACATTCAAAAATATATTGTCCCTGTTTTTTAAAAAGATAATAACAAATGAGATTTTGGTGATATTTTGACCACTCAGATAGGAAATGTCCCCAGTTTCCATTTCAGAAATCTGGTCACCTAATTTAAAAATAGTTATCTGCATGATGCCTGCTGCCTTTAGGGTCAGTGATGTTTAATTTAAATTACATGTAAAATAAAGACATGTTATGTTACAATGACATTGTTTTCTGGAAGGGACTAAAGAACAAAGTATTTTTATCAGCTGAAAGGCAGAATACAAATGTTTTTATTAAGTTAGATAGACATTATATAACAGCTTCAGGTTGTGTTTTAGTGTTGGTAACATGTCCCACATTGTCCCACACAAACTTAGTAGTCGTCCCACATTTGGTTTGTTTGATGGTGGTCACCCTAATGACAAAGATTGTTTCAGTCACTCAGTATGTATATTTAATCATCTTGAAATGGTGTAATGTTTATGAATTTGATTGAATATGTATTCATTTTATCATGGGTACTGTGGGCTTGCAAGATACTCCACCCACACAGTCTTCTGATTGGCTGTGATTTTTGATTGATTTTGTTGCGTCTCGTAGTCGCGTTACATCTGGTGTGGACAGTATTGCATTGTGTCTGGTTATGACATGGTGTAAGGAGCAGAAACATTTACCATTGCTCTGCGAAATTTTGCAGGCAATATCCAGTCATTCCAATAGGAATCCATTTAATAGATTCCGCAAGGACGAAAAATTTCCCCTCACAGATTTCGCTTGAATTGTTGGTCACACGAATTTGCTGCGCTGACCAACAGAAAGCTGCTTGGTTTCAAAGTAACTTTTGTGTAGCCAGTGCTTCATATGCTTCTACACTATTTTCCTGAAATGTGACTGCAATGTAAATCTGTTAAAAAAGCCATACAAAACATTTAAGGAAACTAACTTAAGTTAGTAGAACTTTACAAGTGGGGCGGAGAGCTGTGGAAGCGGAGCGAGGCCAGTGTGGTGCACAGTTATCTCTCATGAACAATCACGTCTCTGGCATCCCTTCACTCCCACAGTTCTCAGCCTCGCCCAGCTCATCATAATGTTAATTACATACAGTTCATTTACATAAACATCATATTCAGAACTTGGTTAAATGTTAGATAGCAAATAACACATGCTATTAAAACTATCAAAGAGACTGTCATTGTATACTTGCATGTATATAATCAAACAACATACAGTATATGTGGTCTTGAAGGTTTTGCAGCCCATCCTCAACCTAACCACAGGCTCCACTCTTCACCACAATGGTAACCGTATAAAACGAACATAACAGAACCCCTTGTAAATCCCGACATAACACAACAATAAACACTAACTTACGTCTTCCTATGTTAATCTTGTGCAAAAACACACAAAATAACACTTAATTTCAACATTTATTCAGTCTGATGCAAATCTGCTGCAACTCAGTCATATTAAAGGTCCCGTTCTTCGTGATCCCATGTTTCAAACTTTAGTTAGTGTGTAATGTTGTTGTTAGAGTATAAATAAAATCTGTAAAATTTTAAAGCTCAAAGTTCAATGCCAAGCGAGATATTTTATTTAACAGAAGTCGCCTACATCGAACGGCCAGTTTGGACTACATCCCTCTACTTCCTTCTTTAATGACGTCACTAAAACAGTTTTTTGACTAACCTCCGCCCACAGGAATACACAAGAGTTGCGTTTGTAGTGTGTGTTTGTCGCCATGTCGTCGAAACGCTGTTATTTTCATCCCGCAGTCCAATCACCGGGTCTGATTCCGGCTCAAATTGATAGGGTAAAATTAAAGACATGTTTACAATAACACTGAGCGCGTGCATCTCCACGTTATGGTAAGAGGCGTGACCTTTCCGGGCAAGGTTCGCTAAGCTGCTGTCGAATCACAACACAGGAACCGCTGGCACAATCAGAACTCGTTACGTATTTCTGAAGGAGGGACTTCATAGAACAAGGAAGTCATCAGCCCGTTTTTATGACAGTGGAAACAGCGGTATACAGATAAGTAAATTATGTGAAAAATACTGTGTTTTTTTACACGCGAAACATGAACACATGTTATATTGCACGCTATAAACACAATCAAAGCTTCAAAAAACCACGAAAAACGGGACCTTTAAGTTCAACTTACTACAATGAAATTTTGAGTTCACGCAACTTTTTTCTATTAAGTACAATGAACTTTCCTTACTATTTGAGTGAAACAAGCTCATTTCAACAACACATGTACCTGATTAATCCCTCCTGTCTGACTTTGACAGACTAGTCAAACAGTTGCACATTTTTGTAGAGTAGCTTCTCAATCAATCAGTCATGTTGAGAGACAAATGAAAATTCCTCTGTGCAAGCATCTGGGAAAAACAAGCTTCTACATTAGTGGTTTACCAAAGTGTTCATTTTCATCCCAATCCATCCGCATTTTAAGAATATCATATAGAAGTCCTTGACTCCCAGCAGAGAAGGGAGGATACTGTCCCCTCCCACTCCTGGTAGTTGCTCAACATCATCTACTATTACCACAGCAAGAGGGACTCTGAGTACAATAGGCAGTTTCAATCCATTTTTGCCTGAGCATTTTCTATCGACTCGTTTCTTAGGCTCCCTGAAGCTATTTCATTTTCATGTTTTTGATCTTGCGTCTTTGTGCAGATCAATAAAATCTCAAAAGAAGCCCAAAACCCCCCTTCTTGCAAGCTCTCGCACCAAAAGAAGTGGTGAAAAAGCCTCCCATCTCTTTACTACAATTGTTTTTCTTCAGTATCTCAGGAGGATCCAAAGCGCAAATTTTTGGGTGCTGTTACAAAATACTTCCAGTCATTTTATCACCTATTCAAACTCATTTTACTGTCACTCAAATGACATAAAATTGTGCATATAATTTCTCCTCTATTACATGGCACTGTTCTGTTGACACAAACAATAGCATGAAATGGCATAGTGAGAAGGCCGCTGGCTGACACCGAAATTGATTCCAGTGTGCACATGCTATGCTTCACAGTGCCAAGAAGGATTGCCCATTGGTTGAGTGTCCAAATCATTATGTGTACCAGCAAAAAGATCCCACAAATGAGTTATCTTTTATGAATGTTAGACTAATTTTGAGGTATACTCTGTGCATCGGTGTCGGCATGCGTTGGTATGTGTGTGTGTGGGTATATGCTTAGATCAGACGGGGGTGGATGCATGCTAAAGGTGACATTATAAATGCATTTTCCCTCCTAGAGCTGGCACAGAGTATAAATACAAATGCAAATATATTGAGATCTCCTGTTACATGCCTGTGCTGATGACACTCTTGAACTCGGCCCCCTTATTGGAGTGTAAGAAACGCCTGCGTGATTAATGCTCTCTGCTGTGCACTATCGATGGATGTCATTGAGCTGAGATGGCTGGATATTCATACAAGCCTCTGAACTGGTCTTTATTATTCAATTATCAAAGACTGAAAGGTCACAGTTTTTGTATTCTGCTGTAGTGCTTGTCGAAAGGGTATGTTTATTAGATGGTCTGTGGTAGGTGTTCGCTTAAGAAAAGATCACTTCGTTTTTTTTCCCCCGGTGATTACCGTGGTGGTGTTGCTCTACGCCAAGCCATCCAGCTGGTAATTGTAACACTGCAGGATTTTTTTTTTTTTTTCCGTGATTAAATTCATTATGACTCATCGCAGGCCCACACGAAAGCTGCTCCAGCGAACTCCACAGAATTAGGAAGCTAAGTTCTTCACATCGTCCTCCTTTTCTGTTTGTTTATAATGTAACATATTTAATTATGCTTATATTTACTAATAGACTTTAATCAGGACGCCATTTGATGTGAATGAAAACAAGACCGTTGCTCATGCAAATACAGACTGTTCAATGGGTAGGACAGACGTAAAGGGATAGTTCACCCAAAAATGAAAATTTGATGTTTATCTGCTTACCCCCAGGGCATCCAAGATGTAGGTGACTTTGTTTCTTCAGTAGAACACAAATGATGATTTTTAACTCCAAGCGTCGCCGTCTGTCAGTCATATAATGCATAATGCATGGTAAGCAGATAAATATCAAATTTTCTTTTTTTGGAACTATCCCTTTAAGGTCCTTGGTTAGATATTATTTGATATTCCATCAACTGAATAATCCAGCGGACTAAAGTACAACCAGTTGAACAAACTGTACTTCTGTCCTGGACAGCCTTGCTTGCATTCAAGATTAAATAATTGTGGCATCTATCCTGATAGGCAAAGGTGCTGTATTCTGATTTTACCATATTTAAATGAATTCCACACATTTTCCTCAAAATTATGTTTCAACTCAATAGCCAGAAAATTGTACATACGCGCATAAAAATTCCACATCTGCAGTTGTGTATATACATGCAACACTATGTATTTCTAAAGTGTTTCTTTTTCCAGTCATGCGAAAGTGTCATAGAATGATGCAAAAGAAAGAAAGAAAGACATTTCTTTGCCCCCTGACTCTCCAACTAGGATCCTTCGAGTGAAGCTAGGCTATTTCCCTCACTGGAGAGACATGATTATACAGTTGCTATATGTGATACAGTAGTGAAGGTTTCTGATTTGTGATAGTGAATAAGAATTTTGAATGAGATTACAGTGACGATACCATGTGCTGTTGCATTACACTATTGATGTAGTGAGTATCAGTTTAAACAGACAGACAGTGAATGAGACTAAAAGGGAAGTAATTGGAGTACATTACAGTAATTACCCTGACACTGACATACTGTCCTGCAGTCTGAACAACTCTACTTAGACAGGTCCTTCCTGCCTCTGTGTCCTCGCAACACACACACACACAATCCTCAGGGTGGTTTGCCTGGGGCCCAGAGATAAGGTAGTCTTATGTGCAGCTGTATTAACAAAAGAGTCAGACCTGACACTCGGCTCTGGGCACCACTGCATGTCCCCTCATGTACACAGAGATGTTGAAGTACACACACAAATTACATGTTTACTGTTTACCTGTTTAAATTACATACCATAGGTGTCTAGGTCTCCCATGGATTATGGATTTGCACCCCGGTTATCTCGCTGTGTATGGGGTAGATTTATATCTGTAGAAATATTTGTAAAATATAAAATAATAACAAATATTACTGACTAACCCAAACCCTGACAGACAATTTTTGCATTTTTAGAATAACAATAAAATTATTTTAAGGCATAGTGAGACTTGTAGATGTGTCCACATATATATATATATATATATATATATATATATATATGCCTACTTCATATGTACACTTCAGGCTGCGTCATATACCACAATGCAACACGATTGTGACGTCACTGCAAATCGCATTTAATTTACCCCACCACAAACAACTCTATGATATATTAATTATTTTTTTATATATATTTAAAACACACATATATACATATAGAATGCTGCATTAAACAATTTTGTAAGGGAAAAAATTAAATAATAAACCAACTCCATAGTGGATTCCAAGTGATCTAGGGCTTAGGACATTCCAATTCGGCCTATTGCAAAGATTCCGCCAGTAGTGGGCACTCATGCAATGTAAGTAATAACGTACATCCGAGTCAACGAGACTGAGTGAAGTTAGCGAGGGAAGGGCATAAAAAAACAAGCTTGCTAGTAGCCTATACGCTGAGTTTGGATTGATTTTTGTGATGTGCTCCACAAGCGTTGTGGAAAGGAAATCGGCATCCTGTTAGTTTTTTTTTATTTTACAAAAGCACAATGTTTTGTTTTTATTGCGTGTGTAGAGTGTACACAAATAAAAACAGACAGTTCCGAATGTCTTTCTCTTATCTGTATGACCATAAATTACGAGGAATTAGTTGTTTTCGCTGTTATAATGAGACAACCATTTGGCATTGTGCCAATTTGTATCATGACTCGTGGAAGTCACACTACTACAGTCCAGTGATAAAATATGCTTGTCCTGAAAATGGGAAGCCTCAGGTGCCACTTCACTCGCTGTCTCCTTGTGGAAAGGTGAAGTAGGCTCTTTTTCTCCTCCTCACTCATCTTTCCATGATTTCTTGAAAAAGCATAATATTGAACTTTGATGAATCAACAATTCCTTATTTTTTTATTTGAAGAAATCAGGATCCTTTTTTTTCAAATGGAGGTTTTGTCTTAGACAAATTTGTTCCCAGAGTATAGTTAAGTCAACCCAAACAGACACTTTTATACATGCAGACACAAAAGCACTTTTTAAAAGTGTAAACATGTTGAAAAGCATATATGTGACCCGTCACGGAATCCAGGGACACAAGTCGGCAGCACAACTCTCGAGCAAAATGAGAAAGAAGCATTTTTTTTCAAAATTGGTGATTTTCGTTTTTTTGCAGAATCTGTTAGTTGAGATCATGAAGAAGCCTTTCCGTGTTTGAGATAACAGTATTGGTATATTTAAAAGCGTACATTTTGAGGTCGAAATCGGCTTGTTTTTCGGAGATTCTAGCACGCAGTAGGGGCGTGTCATTGTCTGTGTGTATTTCCATACTGGGAAGCGTGGCTACTTATTATGCAGCGCTCTGGCCGGCTCTAGCTGATATCAAAATTCAATGAAGAACCGTGGCCGTTACACCGAAAATGTTTTGAAGTACTTCTTCGACAAGCCGGATGCTTATGAACAAGCGCTCACTGATTCTGAAGACGATCTGAGCGACGATGAAAGCGGCATAATAAGACATTACCTCTCTGGAGTCGGGTAACGCGCCGGCGCGTTTTGCAGGTTTTTTTTTCACATTGCAGCAAAACAGACTTAAAATACTCCATCATATTTTGTCATAGAGACATAAGTAATATATATCAATTGAAACTATAGAATGTCTTCTTTTATTTGTGTACACTCAGAGTAAAAACAAAATGTTGTGCTTTTTGAAAAATAAAGAAAACTAACATGATGCGTGATCTCTCATCTCCCTCTGAACGAAGTCCAATCTGATAGTTCTCAGAAAATGAACTGTAACTTAGTGAATACTAATCATAAAAAAATTATACTTATGTCTGAAAAAACGTTGAAATGTCAAGTTTTAAAATGTGTAAGTCAAATCGAAAACAAACCTTCTGTGTTTATGTAATCTGTATGAAAAGAGAGCCATGTCAGAAGTCCGTGATTCAGCTCATTATCCGCTAATGCGGCCACGCCCACGGAGCCAGCGCTATTCAGACGCAAATTCAGTCAATACATGCATTCATCGCCTCAATCGTGTATTTATTGTCTTGAAAAGTGTTTTGAATAGCCATAGTTAGCGATCTCTGGCCTCTGTTAGTCCAGTTATTTCCTGGATTGCCTATTCTTCTTTAACAGGCTTCTCAGGTGAGAACATTTCATTTCATGATTAGTGACCAAAATGATCACGGTTATCACAGAATCCTGTTCAAAAAGTCAATTCACCAAGTTTTATGTGGAAAACCAGCAAATAAAAAATAAAATTAGCATCAATATGTACTTTTTCTTTACATAAACATTAAAATAATAACATTAAAAATGATGGGCAGATTTTAAAGTAGTGTCTTGCAACATGTTATCTACAATGCACAAGTTCAAATAGAGTTTTGACAAAAAAGTCACATATTTCAGCCTCTAAATCATTTTTATAAAAGTAAAAAAAAAAAAAATTACTGACATTTACAATGCACATTAACCTTTATTATTAATAGTATGCGGTCCATGCAGCTTTACAGGGGGTATGGCTTATCTAAATGAGATGTAAATGAGCCCTATTGTCACTCCCAGCAGGTGAGAACAGGTGAGAACTGCACAAACTTTAAAGGGGTTTTTCTCCCTCTTGAGCTTTCTTGATTGCCTACCTTCAAATGCCCACAACTTCTCCAAATATTATCAGATTTCCATGTGTCACACATCGTTGGAAAGCTTGGAGACTGCACTTTCAGAATCTGTGAATAACTCAAAATGCCCCAAAACCGACTTGTGTCCCTACTTTCCGTGACTGGTCACATATATTAGGATATTCTTTACATTTCAAATTCATATTCAGTAGCAGCGATATGAGGTTCAGAGACAGTGATGCCTGCAAATCTGCAGCAAACAAGCTTTCAAACTGACTCTATCACATGGGTGTATTAATCACAAGCTACAAACGAGCCACACACCCTCGATGCAAATCAAGAAATGCTGTTGCTATAAAACAAGTGCTGAATTTCTCACACTCAGGCAGTATCCACTATCCAGCATAGCTGGAGCATGAGGGTTGTGTCCAGTCCTCTGGGATCTGATGGATGAGATGTGATGGATGAGACCCCTCATGCTCACAGCTCCCCTGTAGCTACAGCACTGCAGCCGCAACACCTCTTACTCACTGCCTCTCACACTTCACTTTCATTCCTGTGCTTTTTCATCTTCTCTGGCTTCTTTTGAGGGGCACGTACATTTGCCTAAGAGGCCTCTCACTGTGACATAAATGAATTTCGCAATTAAACGGGCATACAGGAAATATTATGATCATTGTAATTCAGCATCTCACTTTGTGGGGTGCTGATAAATCTAATCACACCAATTTAAGGTGGAAAGATTAGAGGAATAATTGGTTTATTTTGGCTTTTCATTTTTGTAATTATAACGCATAGAAATGCTTTCATTTCCTGCACAGAAGATGAAAGTGGTTACTTTCTTCATTTCTTTTTCCCTTGATAGAAATGAGTATGTGAACATGTATCCAAACAGTTCAGTATTTATTTGCATGTTTCAGTGGGCAATAATTAACTATATTTGCATTTATAACAATGATATTGCAAGTCAACATGAAACTGCATTTGCAGTATATTTTAGTTAAGTTTAAATAGTTTGATTTAAATGATTTGAATTAAAATAAATAGCTTGATTTATTTACAAGTGGGAATTGATTGGATCATAATTAGTGGTCTCTAAATGACAGGTGGTTCGACAGAAGGGTTTGAAAAAAGAGGGTTTGGATTGATGCTGCAACGCAATGCAATTGTTTTCAGTTACCAGTGCCATTGTGGGATTGTCAGTAATGATTAATTTAGTCCATGAGTTAATTGTCAAATAACAAGATAGAGTGAACATTCGGTTGGCCCTTATTAAAACTATCTACATGATTTTATTAGGCTTACATCAAATGTAATATATAGACATGAATATAAGTAGTAAACAAATTTATCAAAAGTATGTTCAGACTTATAACTATATATTCAGATTTACATTTATATATCCAGACCTATAAATATATATTTGGATTTGGATTTATATATTCCGGCTTATAACTATATATAGCTGGATTTACATTTATAGATTAACAATTTAAATATATACACTATACACTATAGACACCCCTCCAAATCATTGAATTCAGGCGTTCCAATCACTTCCATGGCCACAGGTGTATAAAATCAAGCACCTAGGCATGCAGACTGCTTCTACAAACATTTGTGAAAAAATGGGTCGTTCTCAGGAGCTCAGTGAATTCAAGCGTGGTACCGTGATAGGTTGCCACCTGTGCAATTTGTCAAATTTCCTCACTACTAAATATTCCATGGTCAACTGTTAGTGGTTTCATAACAAAGTGGAAGCAATTGGGAACAACAGCAACAAAGCGGTAGGCCACGTAAAATTACAGAGTGGGGTCAGCGCATGCTGAGGCGCACAGTGCGCAAAAATCGCCAACTTTCTGCAAAGTCAATAGCTACAGACCTCCAAACTTCGTGTGGCCTTCAGATTAGCTCAAGATCAGTGCGTAGAGAGCTTCATGGAATGGGTTTCCATGGCCGAGCAGCTGCATCCAAGCCTTACAGCACCAAGTGCAATGCAAAGCGTCGGATGCAGGGGTGTAAAGCACGCCGCCACTGGACTCTAGAGCAGTGAAGATGTGTTCTCTGGAATCCGATGGACGAGTCTGGGTTTGGCGGTTGTCAGGAGAACGGTACTTGCTTGACTGCATTGGGCCAAGTGTAAAGTTTGGTGGAGGGGGGATTATGGTGTGGGGTTGTTTTTCAGGGGTTGAGCTTGGCGCCTTAGTTCCAGTGAAAGGAACTCTTATTGCTTCAGCATACCAAGACATTTTGGACAATTTCATGCTCCCAACTTTGTGGGAACAGTTTGGGGATGGCCCCTTCCTGTTCCAACATGACTGCGCACCAGTGCACAAAGCAAGGTCCATAAAGACATGGTTGAGTGAGTTTGGTGTGGAGGAACTTGACTGTCCTGCACAGAGTCCTGACCTCAACCCGACAGAACACCATTGGGATGAATTAGAGCGGAGACTGCGAGCCAGGCCTTCTCGCCAACATCACTGCCTGACCTCACAAATGTGTATATATATATATATATATATATATATATATATATATATATATATATACACACACTTATTTATTTAAGTGATGATGTCACCAGCAGTCACAGGTGAAGTAACATGGAATGAATGTTTAATTCACGCTGTGTTTTGGAAGTAGGTGCATAGAATCATCAAGGTTGCGGCAGACGACGAAGGCTGTGTGAGACCACTATTAAATGGCTGTTCAGATCAAATAGTTTCAGGGCAGCATAAAACTCACTCAAAGGCAGTGATTTCTAAGCACTCTGATTTAACCCCAGAATACAGTTTTTCACCTTTACCTGTAAAAGCACAGTATCATTTTGGCTCAGAATTCTCATACACACTCGACCTGAACCTATGCTGTTAACATAGAAGCTTTCGCAACAAAGAAATGGTTAGAATAACAACTGGAAGCATATGAATGTTGCCCTAGATATGGCTGTCTGCTCACTTTAATATATTTACACCAATAGATGATCACACGGAGCTGCTGATCTCTGCCGCCCGAGGCATGGCAAGCGTTCCTTTAAACAGACTTTTGTCAGTGCAATAGTACTGTAAATAGACAGTATAAAAATATATATTTCTCTCCCACTACTTTGTAATTCTGCCTGCCAAAATGGTGATATGCCAAATACAGACCCCTGGGGCATTCCCCTTATCTTTCCTCATTTCAGTGCCAAAGGATTCACCTGTAAAATATGGGGAAAGAAAAGCGCCGTGATCCTAGGCATAATGTTATTCCAGTCTTTGCTGCAAGCATTTCCGCTGAAAGTGTGCTATACTTAAAATTGAAAGTTTCCAGCATTTTTTGACACTTTGACTCTGTGGTTGGTTCGAAAGTGTGACATTCAGACAAGAATGTGTTGTTGTGTTTATATACGTGTTTTATCGTAGCATAGTAATGAGTACGCTCAATATGTCATCAGTATCTACATATATAGGTGTTGCTTGTACTTTTATGCCCCAGGGGTTGAATTTTATTCAAACAGATTTAAACTGTTTTTCTTTTGATTATATGGAAAATTAAAGATGAAAACTTTTTTAAATGTATTTTACACTGCATCATTTATTATTTTTGCTACATAAATGTTATTGTTTTACTCTTGTTTTACCTAGACTTTAAATCATAAAATATGAAAATCCATCATAAAACATTAAATAATGAAACTATTTAATAATTTAATTATATATTAATATAATAATATATTATATATCAATATAATATATTCTAAACCTTTTTTACTGAAATATTATTTTAATTGTATGTATTTATTATATATATATATATATATATATAAAAAAAAATTGTTGGTTTAGAAAAATGCTGATAGATGAAGAAACACTGACTCATGTGTGTGTGTATATGTGTATGCGTGGTTGTTAAATGTATTCAGACTTTATATATGAATTGTGCATTTAACTTTTATCTTGCGCTGTTCACAGTAGGAGTATGTTAGAAAATATATTTGTACATCTTTGCAGTCTGTCTCAGCCAACAAACCCTGCTGAGAATTTTTTTCCTTGGTTCTTGTTTTATTTTAGTGCTTTCTCTCTTTCTCTGTCTGGGATGATACAACAAACCTCACAACTAGCATGAAGCCCATGACAGCTCTAACTGCCGAGTGTGTGTGTGTAAGAAGCATTCGCTTCTCCGTGGCTAGGCTCCACGGCAACTGAGGCCATTCCGTGAGGCTGGTTTAAATGAGAGGGAGAATCTGACTGTGGCCTTGTTATGGGACGCCTCCCAGCCAACTGGGCCACAGTCGCTCTGGCTTTTACCGCTGGCCTCTGCTCATCTCTAATGGCTGTTTAGTGCTTCTTGCCTCTCTGCACCCTAATCCTAAAACGGCCAGTTTCTCTTTTAAATTAAGTCATTTAAGGTCAAAGATCTTGGAGATCTGCTTTAGGAAGAGAAAGATAAACTCATTATTAAACCAGGACTTAAGGGTGCTCACAGAACGTAGGTGGAAGAGTCTCCGCTTTGTCATAATCACATTAGTCTGTTCTCTTGTGTAATTTCTCCTAGAGGATACCGATCAAACAAATTGCTTCTGTGTTGTTGTATATATGATCTGTCATCATAAAGTCATGTCTATATGCTGTTATGACTCTAGGGCGGTTCACATGTACAGCAATTTATCTGTAGCTTGCCAACTAGCTAACTTCTATCTCTCTGTCCATCCAAGCTTGTCTGTCTGTTTTTTTGTCCATCCAACCTTATTTGTCTATCTGTCTGTCTGTCTGTCCATCTGTACATTCTTCCAAGATTGTCTGTCTGTGCGTCTGTCCATCCATGCATCCTGTCTGTCTGTCTGTCCATCTGTACATCCTTCCAAGCTTGTCTGTTTGTCTGTCTGTCTGTCCGTCCGTCCGTCCGTCCATCCATCCATCCATTCAATCATGTCTCTCTGTCTGTCCATCCATCCATCCATCCATCCATCCAAGCTTGTCTGTCTGTCCATCTATCCATTCTGTCTGTCCATCTGTACATCCTTCCAAGCTTGTCTGTCTGTGCGTCTGTCCATCCATCCATTCAATCATGTCTCTCTGTCCATCCATCCATCCATCCATCCATCCATCCAAGCTTGTCTGTCTGTCCATCTATCCATTCTGTCTGTCCATCTGTACATCCTTCCAAGCTTGTCTGTCTGTGCGTCTGTCCATCCATGCATCCTGTCTGTCTGTCTGTCCATCTGTACATCCTTCCAAGCTTGTCTGTTTGTCTGTCTGTCTGTCTGTCCGTCCGTCCGTCCGTCCATCCAAGCTTGTCTGTCTGTCCATCTATCCATTCTGTCTGTCCATCCTTCCAACCTTGTCTGTCTGTCTCTCCATCTATTCTGTTCATCCATCCATCCATCCATCCATCCAAGCTTGTTTGTGTATCCATCCATTCATCCTGTCTGTCTACCTGTCCGTCCATCCATCCATCCAAGCTTGTCTGTCTGTCTGTCCATTCATTTTGTCTGTCTATCCGTCCATCCTTCCAAGCTTGTCTGTGTGTCTGTCCATCCATTCATCCTGTCTGTCTGTCGTCTGTCCATAAATCTAAGCTTATCTGTCTGTCTGTCTGTCTGTCTGTCTGTCTGTTTCTGTCCGTCCATCCATCCATCCATCCATCCAAGCTTGTCTGTCTGTCCATCTATCCATTCTGTCTGTCCATCCTTCCAACCTTGTCTGTCTGTCTCTCCATCTATTCTGTTCATCCATCCGTCCATCCATCCAAGCTTGTTTGTGTATCCATCCATTCATCCTGTCTGTCTACCTGTCCATCCATCCATCCATCCATCCATCCATCCAAGCTTGTCTGTCTGTCTGTCCATTCATTTTGTCTGTCTATCCGTCCATCCTTCCAAGCTTGTCTGTGTGTCTGTCCATCCATTCATCCTGTCTGTCTGTCTGTCTGTCTGTCTGTTTCTGTCCGTCCTTCTATCCTGTCTGTCTGTCCATCCGTCCATCCATCCATCCTGTCTGTCTGTAGTCTGTCCATCCGTCCATCCGTCCATCCGTCCATCTGTCCATCCGTCCGTCCGTCCATCCATCCATCCATCCATCCATCCATCCATCCATCCATCTTGTCTGTCTGTCTGTCTGTCCTATGGCTTCTGTTTGTGTCACATACAATCAAACCAAAATGTATTCAGACATCTTGAACATTTCACACATTATTACAGTTTATTCAGTATAGTTTTAAAAAAATGGTAATAAAATATGTCAAGAACTCAGACTTAAACTGTGTCAGAAAAAAAAATTATCTTGATAATGTCAGATTACAAAAACATGGTCAGGTCAAAGTGTCTGAATAACTTTTGGTCCCAAATTTTTTTATCAATTTTACCAGTAGTCCACTGTATGAAGAATTTTTGGGTATAATATGTCACAGTTTACTTTATTTTGCTATCCTCACTTACATAAAAGAACTATAGTGTCCTGCACCCACTAGTAAAAAAAATCTAAAAAAATATATTTGGTGTCTGACTACTAGCTAATTTATATGATCTAGCTAACAATATGATTTGTTATCCCACATGAAGGGGTATAATAAAATTAAATTATGCATGGAAAACAGTGTCAGAAATTGTATGTATTCTGAGTGAGCTTGATTCATGCATTGATAATCTTTAATCTTATTCATGATAGATTATATTATGCACTGCTGTGATTTACAAATATTTTTTTTCACCAGATTGTTACTTTTAGTGTTAAATAAACATTTTGATAGTCAAATTAGAGTGACATACTGTATGGGCAGTGCTGGGTAGTAAATGACTACATGTAATCTGGATTATGTAATCAGATCCCAAAAATGTACTACTAATTAGATCACATTACGTTTTAAAATGCTCCTGATCAGACTACAGTTACTTTTTATGGATTAGAGGATTACATATTATTGACACAGTGGCAGTAATTTATTTATAATTTATTGATTCTCCCTAATTCTTCGTTTTACTCTTTTAAAATTTCCTTTCACCATTGTAAATGTCATGTAATAAATTTGTGATGCTTCTAAATTTGGGGGATAAAAACACCTCTGAAAGATGAATAATTATGCAAGTTACTTAACACTTTTTTTGTGATCAGATTTTCAAATGCTATGGTCAGTAAAATGCTGCTCACCAACGGCTACTACATCAAACAAAACAGCCACTTGACAATTTCCAGAGATAAAATCTCTGTCTATGTGAATGCACCTTAAAACTAATGAGTCTCTATTTTCTCTGAAAGCACAACTAGGTAAGCCAAGTTCAACTTGTCCCCCTCTATCAACCCCATGAGTGGGTTTCTGGACCTAAACCCTGTTTAGAGTGAGCAAGTAAGTTGATGGGAAAAGACAGGCTTTGCCTCAGGAAAATAGCTTCTCGCTGGCCTTGCGCTCTCTCTCCCCCTCTCCGTGTTTTATGGATGGTCCTCGCATGTCTGAACCTCATAGTGTGCTGGGTAAGAGTGAACTCTGGGGTAAGTCGCAGTATGGTAGTTTCACACTTACGGGGTGTGTAGGAGTGTGTGAATGCGAGAGAGAGGTGGTAGACATGAAGTGCTGGAATGAGCTTACCTTTGTGCTCTTGGCAAAATATGCATGCAGGTGCATGTAGATATGCAAATGTTAAGTCTCAGAATGTGGCTCCTACTGTATCTATGGGTGCGCAGAACTGCAGCTGTTTTATTGTGTAACACTTGTGTCTGTTGTATCCGCATCTGAGCTTTTGTTTCATATGCCCGATGGAGTGTTTTTTATAGTTTTGTCTATATTGTCTATACTTTACAACAACTTTTTTGTTCCAAAGTTTGGAATGCTGATATTTATTAGCGTCTCTCACAGTCTCTTTGCCAAGATTTTTGTGAAATTTGTAGAGATGCGGAAAAAAAAAGTCACTTATTTTATAATATAAAATACTTCTTGAATGAAAATAAACCCAGCTGGCCAGCATTTAGAATTTTCTTTAATTGAAAAGTCTTTTAAATCTTCTGTAGCTTTGAAAAAATGAGTGAAATCACTCAATTCCCTTCAAATTGGCATACATTATATTCTAATTTGCTGGGTGCATGGCATCATTTGTCTCTATGGAAACTTATTGGGTGGCACATTTGCTTCTGCATTAATGAATCATTAGATTCATTTGCTATAATGAGGGAAATGATTGAGCAGCTGAAGGTGCCAGTGTTATTTGAGCCTCGCCATCTTCATTCTGTCAGAGAAATACATGCTCGTGAAAATAAAACAATACCATCAGAAAACTGTTTATAGCTGTTTTCATGCCTTAGTTTTACACAGCTGTATTGTTTTGGAGTCTTAAAGCCAGTCACTTGCTTAATGTCAACATCAAGATCCATACTGCATGAGCCTTATTTGTGTGTTGGGGAACAATGCGTTTTATGAGGGAGATCATGTGATAAAACAGACCTTTATGAAGACAGTTCATTCAAACTCAGTTATGAGAACCCTTGCCAAAGTTCCTGACCCTCAGCACACAAACACAGACAGACAGACAGACACACACACACACATAAGGAAAAGAATGCTTTGTTCCATTTGAGCAAATGCTACTGTATAAAGTGCATCTGTCTTCAGAGCGTGTGAAAAGTAAATGTTGCTTCATCAGCTCCGTATGGTAATCTGGTCTGATCTCTTGATGGAATGCAGACTTTAGATTGCGGAAATGAGGCTGGTTGCCTTTACGTTTCTTTATCGCTTTCTTCTGCCTCTTGTCTTTCAGATGACTCATCTACTTTTTCATCATTTCTTCTATTTTGGCTTTTCATCTTCAAGGAATATTCCGGGTTTGAACCCTGTCGAGAGCATCTGTGTCATGCTCTCCATTACTTCTGATAAAATTCAGACTCATACATCCGTTTGCGAAGAAGTATGACATCAGAACCCTGAAGTCTAATTTGTCACTGGTTCCTTTGAGATTTTCCTGTGGGGTTTTATAATGTGCTTTTTCAATGTATGTGTCAAATAAAGCCTATGGTAAATATAACTTGATTATACTTTGACATTTTTTTTCCTACAACATAATTTATACACACCCATAGCAAAAACGTGAATTTTTAAGCAGTTATGTTCATTTTTGAAAATGTACGTTTTTAATAAGTAGCTAGATAAGACAGGTTGGGGTGTGTGTGTGTGTGTGTGTGCAGTTTACATTGTAGAACAAAACATCAAAGTATCGCCAGGTTATGTTTACAACATGCTTTATTTTACACATAAATAATAATAATAATAAAATAAAATAAAAAAACATTAAAAACCCCATAGGAAAATCTTGAAGGAACCAGCAGTGAGACTTCTGGGTTCTGACGTCATACCTGCAACACTCTATGGGCTGACACGAATAAAGATTTTGGTATAGCTTTATTTTGATGGTCCCCTTTAGACGTTCTGTTGACTATTCGTAACTTTACACTTACATGTCAACAAACTTTCTTTAGCGTTTTAGTAGACTCTCTGCTTAATATGTGCTAACACTTTATTTTGATGGTCTCCCAGCAGACATTCACTGACTATAAATAACTTTGCAAATAGAACTTCCCACATGGAAAGAACCTATATGTGGATATATGCGCATATATGAAACCTATATGCAGTGTATATGTACATATATGCTGCATATATGCACATATATGATAATATATATGCTGCATATATGCGCATATATACTGCATATATGCTATATATATGCTGCATATATGCGCATATATACTGCATATATGCTATATATATGCTGCATATATGCGTATATATACTGCATATATGTGTATATATGCCACATATAGGCAAAATTGAGGTGCATATATGTGCATATACAGGAAATATAGGTCTCCTGTATTGCTTCTTCATATCCATATATATGCCCTATACATACAAGATATGTCTTCTATATAGCTAATGGCAGGATCTGGTCATTTTGTAGCTCATATCTCATTTTTGACTGTCATACATGATGCCTAGCTCATATTTTCTATTATCAAGGCAAAAACTAAGAATTAACGAAAAAAATTATGCAAGAACTTATGTATGTGCGAATGTAGCAGTTATGTATTTAGACAATTATTTTGTGATTCCACTTGCCATGACCATATTTGGGGTTTCCTGCCGCCATGCTGACTTGGGGTGTTGACGCACTTTGCTGCTTCCCAGTCTGCATGAGACATCACAGCGGTAGGTCGCACAAAGTTTTTGCGGTGATTCAATTAAGGCCATGTTTCATGTAACAGCTGAATTCACATGAGATATTTGTAGGATTGTAATCCAAAACCCCTCTGTGATGTACATTCAGATGTTTCGTTGATTATTTTTCTTTACTTAAGTTACTTTTAATATCTCTCTTTCTCAGCGTTGTGCGTTGCTGCCGCATGCTGTTTGTATGCTGCACAAGTCCTCATATATTGCCATTTGTGTTATACAGAATAAAGTGAGGACCTGATGGCAAGATTTTTCGCAGTCTGTCTTTGATTACGACACAACGCAGAAAACACACCGCTACACGAACACGTGAAATTGGTCCCACATGGAAAAAACCTATATAAACATATATGTTTCAATATAGGTTTGATATAGGTTTTTAATATATGTGACATATATAAAATTGGCCGTTTTCCTATATTATGTGTACATATATGTACATATATGTGTGTATATGTATATATATATATATGTGTGTACATATATGTGTACATATGTGTACATATATGTGTGCATATATGTGTGCATATATGTGTACATATATGTGTGCATATATGTACATATATGTACATATAATATAGGAAAACGGCCAATTTTATATATGTCACATATATGTAAAACCTATATCAAAACCTATATTGAAACATATATGTTTATATAGGCTTTTTCCATGTGGGTTATACTAGTCAACTTATTCTACTAACCCAATCCTATACCTTTAACAGTCTACTAATACTCTAATGAGAGTTAGTTGACATGTAGGTGCAACATTACTTACAATGTCTAAAGGGGACTATCAGAATAAAGTGTAACCTAAATGTGTTGTGTTTAAATCTCTCATCATGAGCACAAACTCTAAAGTGCAAGGTGCCGTAGAGGAGTTGCATGGATGAGTGACTGTCAATGGTAAAGCAGGGCCCTAAGCAAGATGGGGGGTCAGTGTCTGTTAAACAGGCTAGATCTCGCTAATGTTTGAGACCCTCAGTAATCCTTGCTGTACTGTACAGTCCCTGTGGCAAACCATGGATGTGTCATGATTTAAAGATGGGAAATCAAGGTCATTGTCACTGTGCTGTTCACTGTGTCAGTCTCCCGTAGCCAATCAGAGGCCAGGAATAAATATGTAGGGTGTTGTGAGTCTAAAATATTTTTTTTTAATTTATTTTTTGCTGTGTTTTTTTGTTTTGTTTTGATCCCATCCAAGGATTTAGGGTGCGTTCACACTTGTCATGTTTGGTTCGATTAAAACGAACCCTGGTGCGATTGCTCGGTTAGTGCGGTTCATTTGAACATAATGTGAACGCTGCCATCCGAACCCTGGTGGGCACCAAACAAGCGGACCGAGACCGCTGAAAAGATGGGTCTCGGTCCGCTTCCAAACGAACTCTGGTGCGGTTCGAATGATATATGAACGCAACACGGACAAACACGTGTAACCGAACCAAAAACAGGAAGACGAGACCCTAAAAAGGACAGAATCCTCACGCATGTCGGTTTTTTCTCGTCATAGACGCGAGTTTGCCCATGACAGGCATCAGACGCGCATCTCCACGCAGCAGATATTTTGTGTGTGACGGATGGATTCCCGCCGGTGTTTTGACTCCTTAACACGTTTTATAAGCTCTTCAAGAGTTCCCAGCTGGCCAAAATACCATCACATGCAGGCTACGCACCGCTACGCACACACAACGAGCGCATTTACCTCAGCACACAGCGTTGTTTGGGATGTTCGGTAAGTTCCGTCTCAAAATAGGCAATACGTCATAAAATCCGACCAATCATGTTGTGAATGTATCCCTATGCCTTAAGGTTCGGTATCTTTTGGTTCGGTGATAAAATTGCCAATCTGAACGCTAACCGGACCAGGACTAAATGTTTTTTTTTCTTCTTTGGTCCGGACCAAATGAACCAAACGAACCGAACTACAAGTGTGAACGCACCCTAAGGGACTTATCTAGTGAAACGATATGTCATTTTCTAAAAAAATAAAAATGTAAATACTAGCCTTGCACTACTCTGTGATGTGCCCTGATGGGGTCCATTCAATCCCGAGATTGCATAGAGAGAAAGTAGAGTTCACCTCATCAAGGAGCTGCGGGATTATCCCGAGCGTTTCAAAGTTTACTTCAGGATGTCAGTGCCCCAGTTTGATGCTTTACTACTGGCACAATCTGTCTTTATATTCTGTATCTTTGTATTCCGCACGTTGTTTGTCATTCAGTGCTGCTGTTTTGTGCTGTAGAAGACGTGGATGAACTTGTCAGATGGCATTCTGGATTTTTGCGTTCGCGTACGGTGGCTCTGAACGTCTCTCAAAATGCGTGCCACGGATGTGGAAAATGCAGAAAATCGAACCTGATCCGAATATTTTTTTGACGGACGAAAGTTTCGGATGCAGTGTGCAAAAGCGACTGACATAACGTGAGGTCGAATTTATTTTTTAACGTGCGAAAGTTTCGCATGCGAATTTCGGACTCAGTGTGCAAAGGCCTCAAGACTGCGTTCCACTCCACTTTTAGACACGCACTCGCGAACTTCCCTAAGCACTTCCCCCCGGGGGAATCCCTGCCGCCATTTTGAAGTGTGTTCCACTTCGTAAGAGTGGACGAGGGTACTTCATATGTACACTTCAGGCTGCTCCATATACCACGATGCAACACGATTGTGACGTCACTGCATATCGTGTTTAATTTACCCCACCAACATGATTATGTAATGTGTGGCGCATCGCTGAGCAGTGCAGGATGAGCATTTGTGGTTAAAAAGTGTATACATTTTTACCCCGGTGAAGTCCACTACATGGAGAAAAATCCTGGAATGTTTTCCTCAAAAACCTTAATTTCTTTTAGACTGAAGAAAGAAACACATGAACATCTTGGATGACATGGGGGTGAGTAAATTATCAAGAAATTTAAATGTTGAAGTGAACTAATCCTTTAAATTTCAGAGATTTAAATATTAACTCACAAATTATCAAATTAACCCAGGACCAAATTCTCTCTAATGAAACATCAACATTAGGTTTTCTGAGCTATAAAAGTGCAACCGCTGAGCAATAAAATGTTCCTGTAAGCATACACACTCGAAGTCCACATGAGTTTAAATAACAGTGGTGCAGAGTCATCACTGCATCATTGCTGTGGGCTGATTAGACCAGAGCTACTTAAACACACACACAAAACCAGGGACAGAGGCAGCGAAGAGAACGTTTGTGTTTATGGGTGTGCATGCATTTGTGCATATTGCCAATGCTCTTGTGCATCCATACGTGAAAGCAAAAGAGAGAAGGGACAAAATGAAGAAACGGGAACTGATGCACAACGGTTTAAGCAGTGCCAGGGGAAGAAGATTAGGATAGAGGTGACCATGAGGACAGCTCAGTATATTAAACAGAAGAACGAGCATGTGGGGTTGAGCCAAAGATCAAAGAGAGTAGTCTTTGAGTCTGCTCAATTACATACTTTTTGTTTTCTTGAATAATTTATCTTTATTTGTGGCATATTTTCCTGAATAAACTAAATAAAGCATTATTTAAATGAAGAAACCATGACCTAAAGTGACACCTTAGCTTTGAAAATAGTTCCAGAAAACAGTGAACTGTCTATTTAGCATTTTAACACAACATAAGCACGCTAAATGTAGGCAGTGCAATTCAAGTTTCAAGTTCAAGATTAGTTTATTTATATAGCACCATTAAAACTGCAGCAGCTGGCAAATGTGCTTTACAACATCAGATAAAATAAATGCAAGCAAAAACAATTAAATAATAATGTCACAAATAAAATGTCACAAATTGAGACAATTTGACCAACAAAATCTCCAAAGGAAATCAAAACACCATCAAAAAAGTCAAAAATAAACCATCAAGGGACATTAAAAGCAATGGAAAAATAATGAGTTTTAAACAAAGATTTAAACATTTGTAATGTCGGAGCAGATCTAATATTAACTGGTAACCTGTTCCAGAGTTTAGAGCCCGCAACAGCAATTATGCTACCTTCTAACACCATGTCCTAACCAGACACAATGCGATAAGATGCAAGCGACAAGCAATTCGTTTGTCCACACCAGATGTGACACAACTATGAGGTGCAACAAAATCAATATCAGAATCAATCAAAAGAGAGTGTGGGTGGAGTCTCTCTGCAAGCACACTACACTCGTAACAAAATGGATAAGTATAATCAAATTCATAAATATTACACCATTTTAATATATAGTCATAGAATACACTTGTTTGTTCAAATTGAGTTAACAGATAAAATGGTTCACATTTAGTACACATTTTTGTTTTCTTTCATTTATTTGCAAGATCTGAGGTAAATTGTCCATTGTCACTTTCAGTATGGCTATGAAGGTCATACAATATTCAAAGTCACATTAAATATATCACATAAACAGTACCTGAGATGATCATTTTCATATTTTGTATTTTTGTAGTTCCAGCTGCTACTTCGCAGAAATAGAAGCCGTTTCTAAAATAGAATTGTCGCGTATTGCTAGTTAGAACAAAAACTTTACGACAGAAATGCAGGGTTGAAGCAACTCTACTATAAACCCACACACACACACACACACACACACACACACAAATATATATACTTAGTTCAGGTTGTAAAATGTCCTAAGGTGTGACTCCTCAAAAAAAAAACATAATATAAATAATATTTAATAATATTCTCTTTACCATGAAATATATATTTTAGAATATTTTAAATAATAGCATTTTTTAAATAATAATATAGATTGTAAAGTGCAAGGAAAATCTATTACTACTTTTTAAATGGTTAAATTTAAATATTTACATTTATACTCTCCTGAAAGTGGTATAAACGTTTTTGGTAACACTTTAGAGTCCAATTCTCTCTTAACTAGTTGCTTATTAGCATGCATATTACTGGGATATTGGCAATTTATTAGTACTTATAAAGTACACATTAATCCCTTATTCTGCATGACTATATTCTACATCCCTTAATCCTACCTGAAACCTAAACTTAACAACTACCTTACTATTAATAAACAGTAATTAGGAGGCAAAAATCATAGTTAATAGTTAGTTAATAGTGAGAATTGGACCCTAATCTACAGATATTTTTACACCAAAAAAAAATTACAACAGAAATTCAGGGTTGAAGCAACTCTACTATAAATTCATACACACACAAATATATGTACTTTATAGGATAGAGATTAGAACACTTACGCTACATCTACTGAAATCCATTTGTGAGACACTACATCTTGAAATTCATGTTTTTATGGCATGGTGTTCAAAATGGAAAAATCTGACTCAGGCCTGACTGCAGTCATTGAGGTGCTGACCTTGTTAAAGGGGTCCAGGACTTTTTGAACTGATGCAACTGTGCTGTACAAGAGCCTTTCTAGCAACAAGCCTCCTGCTGGACAATTAGGTTTACTGCACAACACCAAATAAAGGAAAAAGGACCAGATGTCCCATTTCTCCTAGGACAGTCTCATACATTTGATGCTTTCACATGTCTCAGCTTATTTGAAATACAAGACAGTATCTGGAAAAACGGGACATCTGGTTATCCTAGGAGAACACATAGAAAACGACTCTCCAATGTAACACATATTACTGCCACTAGAGTGGATCTGTCTTAACAAGAAATGATTAAGTGGACTCCATCATAAAGCTGGTCCACGAAGACCCTATAACACTCCAGGCAATGGAAACAGTGAAAAATAAATGCAAAGAGCCTTTCTCAGCACCTCTAGATAGAGAGGCTTGATTATCAAGACGAGGCGCAAGCAAAACCTAGTGAAAGTTTCATAGAGCATCTGTGCTGTAAGAAGTGATTTATTTAAGAAGAAAAGCATGTACAAGCGAGAAATACACACAAGAAACTGTGGGAGAGATGGAAGGAAGGAAGAAAGAGATTGGGCAAGGGTGGGTGGTGAAAGATAGTGGTCTGAATGTAATAACTATTGATGTGGTAAGAAGGGGAATCGAAAGAGAGACAGAGCGAGCGAGAGAGATGTGCCAGCTCTCACAGTCGAGATGTGCCGTTTTGTTGCATTTGTCATGAGGAGTTAATGAGAAAAGGCTCTTGTGCTGGTGCTGTATAAACACACACCTCTGCTGGTTTGACACTCCGACATACAGGTCTGATTAGTCTGACAAGCAGTGAGTGGTAGAGATGCCTTTTCACCTGCAAATGTGCATTTGTCATGCAATTTTGTGCTATTAAAGCAACTGTAAGCATGAGATGGGTCAATAATGCTCATTTTCCTAAATAAATTAAAAATGCAGGCCATACACAGAAATTACATATACACTCACACACATATATATATACACTTTAGTTTCCCATTCTCTCTATTAACTAGTTGCTTATTAACATGCATGTTATTGGGATATTGGCAATTTATTAGGACCTATAAAGCACACATTAATGCCTTATTCTGCATGACCATATTCTATATCCCTTAATCTTACCCGATACCTAAACTTAACAACTACCTTACTATTAATAAGCAGTAATTAGGAGGCAAAAATCATAGTTAATAGTTAGTTAATAGTGAGAATTGGACCCTAATCTAAAGTGTCACCAAGTTTTGTTTTTTGTTTTGTTTTGTTGTTTTTTTTTTTTCACTTGATTTATTTTTCTTGATCATAGACACTATTCGTCATTGACCAAGATGAGGTCTGTAAAGGGCTCTCAGAAGTCAAAAGTGTCTCTCACTCACTCGTTCTCTTTCTCGCAGTGTCCTCTGTTGCTTTTTCATCTGCCCTGTTACACAGTTGATTCCCTTATTGTCTTGGACACTGATTTAATTCTGAAAAGAAATGGGAAGTGGGTGAATGGAAAGAAGAGAGATACTGATATTTTGCTGCATTTGCCATGAGGAGTTAATTAGAAAAGGCTCTTGTGCTAGTTTTGTCACCTCACTACTGAGGCTTGATCCACTTGAAGGGCTCAAGTGACAATGAGATGTATGAGTGTTTTTGTGTGTAGTCCTTACCGGAAATACATTTTCAAATTTCACATTACACCTTTTTTCCCCACACCTTACATCTATATTTTATTCTTTCTTTCTCTTTCAGTCTTTCATATAATGCGTTCTAGCAAACCCCCATGGCAAACATGCTCACAATACACCAAAGTTTTGCTTTTTAGGCCACATGTACACTTCAGGATTTGATGCCCAATTCTGATTTGTTGACTATCTATCAATCTATATATCTATATATCTATATCTATATCTATATCTATATATATATATATATATATATATATATATATATATATATATATATATATATATATATATATATATACAAACCCGATTCCAAAAAAGTTGGGACGCTGTACAAATTGAGAATAAAAACAGAATGCAATGATGTGGAAGTTTCAAATTTCAATATTTTATTCAGAATACAACATAGATGACATATCAAATGTTTAAACTGAGAAAATGTATCATTTTAAGGGAAAAATAAGCTGATTTAAAATTTCATGGCATCAACACATCTCAAAAAAGTTTGGACAAGGCCATGTTTACCACTGTGTGGCATCCCCTCTACTTTTTATAACAGTCTGCAAACATCTGGGGACTGAGGAGACAAGTAGCTCAAGTTTAGGAATAGGAATGTTGTCCCATTCTTGTCTAATACAGGCTTCTAGTTGTTCAACTGTCTTAGGTCTTCTTTGTCGCATCTTCCTCTTTATGATGCGGCAAATGTTTTTTTAGGGTGAAAGATCTGGACTGCAGGCTGGCCATTTCAGTACCCGGATCCTCCTTCTACGCAGCCATGATGTTGTAATTGATGCAGTATGTGGTCTGGCATTGTCATTTTGGAAAATGCAAGGTCTTCCCTGAAAGAGACGACGTCTGGATGGGAGCATATGTTGTTCTAGAACTTGGATATACCTTTCAGCATTGATGGTGCCTTTCCAGATGTGTAAGCTGCCCATGCCACACGCACTCATGCAACCCCATACCATCAGAGATGCAGGCTTCTGAACTGAGCGCTGATAACAACTTGGGTTGTCCTTGTCCTCTTTAGTCCGGATGACATGGCGTCCTAGTTTTCCAAAAAGAACTTCAAATTTTGATTCGTCTGACCACAGAACAGTTTTCCACTTTGCCACAGTCCATTTTAAATGAGCCTTGGCCCAGAGAAAACGCCTGCGCTTCTGGATCATGTTTAGATATGGCTTCTTTTTTGACCTATAGAGTTTTAGCTGGCAACGGCGAACGGCATGGTGGATTGTGTTCACCGACAATGTTTTCTGGAAGTATTCCTGAGCCCATGTTGTGATTTCCATTACAGTAGCATTCCTGTATGTGATGCAGTGCCATCTAAGGGCCCGAAGAACACGGGCATCCAGTATGGTTTTCTGGCCTTGACCCTTACGCACAGAGATTGTTCCAGATTCTCTGAATCTTTGGATGATATTATGCATTGTTGATGATGATAACTTCAAACTCTTTGCAATTTTTCTCTGAGAAACTCCTTTCTGATATTGCTCCACTATTTTTCACCGCAGCATTGGGGGAATTGGTGATCCTCTGCCCATTTTGACTTCTGAGAGACACTGCCACTCTGAGAGGCTCTTTTTATACCCAGTCATGTTGTCAGTTGACCTAATAAGTTGCAAATCGATCCTTCAGCTGTTCCTTATATGTACATTTAACTTTTCTGGTCTCTTATTGCTACCTGTCCCAACTTTTTTGGAATGTGTAGCTGTCATGAAATCCAAAATGAGCCAATATTTGGCATGACATTTCAAAATCTCTCACTTTCAACATTTGATATGTTATCTATAGTCTTTTGTGAATAAAATATAAGTTTATGAGATTTGTAAATTATTGCATTCCTTTTTTATTCACAATTTTTCTTTTTCATATATATATATATACTTACCAGTTTACACCTTCTTTTAAAATTGACCCATATCCGATATCTGCATTTACACTATAAACTTTGTGAAACAACACAAGGTAGACATACCGGCAGACGTCGCTTTTTCAATGACAAGGACATTTTTGATCTGTCTGCTTACATGGCAGGCGAAAATGCATTTTCTGATTCATATCAGATTTGTTTCTATATATGAATGAGGCCTGAATCCAATCTGAGAATATCAGAATCCATGTGCTTTTTTCCTGCTTACACTTTTCCTCGTGGATCATATGCTATCTGTGCCACATGGGAGGAAAAAATCAGAATAAGGTCACTTGAACCATGTGGCCATAGAGTGGTCAGTAGGGCTCTCAAAAGTCTTTCACTTGATTTCACTTGGTCGTCTGTTGCTCTTTCATCTGTCCTGTTAAATTGGTTCTCTTATTGTTTTTGACACTGATTCAGTGTTGAAAAGAAACTGATATTTGGTTGATCTTCAGAAGTGCTCGGCCTGACATTTATCCTCCCATGAAATTAATTTATGGCGTCAGCCTCTAAGTTTTGAAAGTGAGGCCAGAGAGAGTGGGGGTGGGTGAAAACAAGGGGGCCTTGTGAAAATGTGGATGAAAAATCTCTTAGAACTTGCATAAAAATCCGAGCTGATTAGTACTTAATCGCAATGTGTGTCCTCCTGTGGTTTCCACTGACAGATCTGGTCCCTCTCATGTAGAGACTATGATGCTAGGGTTGCATCTCAGTTCAGTTCATTCTACACTAAAAGTGTGTACTTTATAGATGATGAGTACATACTCATGAGTGTGTAGAAAGACAGTATGCTAGTACTGATGTAACAGCATGCCATTAAATTGTAGCTTTAAACCACAGACCTCATGGTTCATAATATTTTAGTTACAGGGTGACTAGACATCCGTTTCACAAAAGTTTGTCCAAATAATTCATTAAAATGTCCTTGTTTCAACTTCTAACTACAGTGTCCTATTGTTTTTGTTCTCACTGGATGACACTGATGATAGAGAAGGAAAGCATTTATTTGCTAATGCTAGTTGATTTACTGAAACTTTCCATCTCGTTCAGCAAATCAGCAAGCAATACATCTGGCTGTCATAACAATAACATGCTTGCTGCTGCTCCCTGCAGTCTTCTCAGTGTAAGCAGCATTAGTGAGGCAGCCAAGCTGAGGAAATGCCCAAACAAAAATCTTTGGACATTTTATTGAATTGTGAGTGTGAGGTACTTAGAATAAGGTCTGAAAAACACATGCCTTTGAACTAAAGACATGACACTTATATAATATCCTCCAACATAAACTGTAATTTTCACATATTTTCTCTGTTAAATAAACCATCAATCATGATTTCAGACAACGGTGGCTGTGAACATCCCAGAAATATTTTGCAGTGGAATATATGTAAGAATTTGAATAGGATATGAAAATTATGTACAGCATGATTTGGTGTAATTCCAAGTGATCAGGCTAATTGGTTAGCGCTATGCTAAGCTATCAGGCTAATCGTAACCTTGCTAAACACAAGCTAGCTGTAAACATAAAGAAAGAGA
The DNA here is from genome assembly GCF_018812025.1 of Megalobrama amblycephala. Classification (NCBI taxonomy): domain Eukaryota; kingdom Metazoa; phylum Chordata; class Actinopteri; order Cypriniformes; family Xenocyprididae; genus Megalobrama; species Megalobrama amblycephala. The sequence continues at coordinate 46,063,797 of NC_063047.1, forward strand.
AATGTTAAAGGTGCCCTAGAATTAAAAATGTAATTTATCTTGGCATAGTTAAATAACAAGAGTTCAGTACATGGAAATGACATACAGTGCGTCTCAAACTCCATTGTTTCCTCCTTCTTATATAAATCTCATTTGTTTAAAAGACCACCGAAGAACAGGCGAATCTCAACATAACACAGACTGTTACGTAACAGTCGGGATCATTAATATGTACGCCCCCAATATTTGCATATGCCAGCCCATGTTCCAGGCATTAGACAAGAGTAGCCAGTATTAACATCTGGATCTGTGCACAGCTGAATCATCAGACTAGGTAAGCAAGCAAGAACAATAGCAAAAAATGGCAGATGGAGCAATAATAACTGACATGATCCATGATAACATGATATTTTTAGTGATATTTGTAAACTGTCTTTCTAAATGTTTTGTTAGCATGTTACTTCACAGAGACAAGAGCCGCTCATTTTCATTTTTAAACACTTGCAGTCTGTATAATTCATAAACACAACTTCATTCTTTATAAATCTCTCCAACAGTGTAGCATTAGCCGTTAGCCATGGAGCATAGCCTTAAATTCATTCAGAATCAAATGTAAACATCCAAATAAATACAATACTCACATAATCCGATGTATGCATGCAGCATGCATGACGAACACTTTGTAAAGATCCATTTTGAGGGTTATATTAGCTGTGTGAACTTTGTTTATGCAATGATAGAGTCGAGAGCTCGGGAGGGGGAGGAGAGCACGAGCAATTAAAGGGGCTGCAGCCTGAATCGGCGCATTTCTAATTATGCCCCAAAATAGGCAGTTAAAAAAATGAATTTAAAAAAATCTATGGGGTATTTTTATATATATTTGAGCTGAAACTAAACAGACACATTCAGGGGACACCTTAGACTTATATTACATCTTGTAAAAAAACGTTTGATGGCACCTTTAATTTGTAGACATGGTTATATAATCTGATAAGATATAATCTAAAATTGTAGTCATTTTTTGATGAGAAAGATGATTAACAAGATATTTATATTTAATATTTACCAATGAGTTCCCAAAAGAAGTTCAGTCAGCCAGTGGAATCTCTGTGTGGTCCAAGAAGAGTTGGATGGTAAGATTTGAGACATTTATAAAACAGCTGTGTTAGCTTCAGCTTTCCTCTTGATTCATTTTCAGATTATTCTTTTTATTTTTATTATTTTTTTTATTTTTAAATTGTTTCCACATCAGTTGAAGTAGGATTTTGTTTCCCACACTTCAAAAATATATATGAATCATATATGAACTTCAAATCCCAATTTTGAAGTGGCCAATGAAATGTCAGCTGCCTGGCGAGGGTTGGCTGAGGGTATGAGGGTGATTTTCCTGTTCTTTGCAGCAGTTGGCAGGACTGAGTTCCGCTTGCCTTATCAAATAAATTGGAGAGCTGCTTTTTTTTCCCCCTATTGCCTCTGCAGAAAAGGTTTTGGCTCACCCGAGGGTCTTCCGCTCATGCCTGCTACTGATGGGAAAACTACTTAGAATAATTGTGTTCCAGGCAGGAGGATTGCAAACCACTGCATGGCTTTCTCTGTCTCTCTCTCTCCTACACTGTTGCTCAGGGTCTCTCGCCCTCTGTCTTTTCTCCTTGTATCGTTCTGGCTCATTCTTTTTCTTTCTCTGTCTTTCTCTCTGCTTTGAGAGCAAAGGACATTTCCAACAAGGGTAGAGGGGGCTGCTTTAGTCTCTAAGTCACTCCTGTATCAAGGCATTTTTCCACCTTGTAATAATTTTAGTTATGGGTTAGGCCGGGTAATGTTTGTTGTACTACATTTAATTTCTGAGGATTTTCATCAAAATTATAAAAATAATAATTATCAATGTGCACAAGATGATTTTCATCTCTATATTACAACCTAGCCAGACAGAATAATGTTTTTTTTATTATTAAAATCAACACTTTCTCTCCTGCTCACCAAGGCTGCATTTATTTGATCAAAAAAAAAAAAAAAAAAAAAAAAAAAAAAAAGTATATTATTATTATTGAATATTTTTGTAAGCTTCACCTAAAAATGTAGTCCACATGCATTTTACACTGTCATAAAGTATATGGATGGTGGTATATCCCCTTTGTATTTTAGCAGATGCCACATTTTCAAATTGCCTGCGTTTTTGTTTGATATGGTGGAAGTCAAATAGATTGACTAGATATGATCTCATTCTGAATGCTCTTGTGTTGTTAAGTTAAATTGGTGAATCATTTTCATCTGACTATTTGCCTCTTCTCCTTTGATGAATTGTCATCTTTGCGCAAATCCTCGCTGCCAGGTTCAGCCCTCTCTCACTCCGTTCTAAATCTTCTTCTGAAGTGACAGAGAAACGCTATAATTCTCTTCCACTCGGTGCCAGCATACCCTCTTTCTGTCTCTCTCTCACATTGTCATTTTCATTGTGCTTAGTTTAACAGTATTTTGAATAGTACATATCTTTAGTATTCTGAATTGTGCAAAATAAACATCTGTCACTCTGGAAGCTTCCTAGTCAATGGTACTTAACAATCACACAAAGAGAATGAGTCGGATCATGTGATAGGTTATTGGTGTTTGTCTCAAATGGCCAGTCTAACTAGGACAACACTTAGTCTTGCATGTGGGAGTATGTAAATAAAAAAATTGTGCTGTCAAATCGATTAATCGCCTTTATTATTCATGATTTACATAATACCACTTGGTCAGATTTTACAACTATCACTTTTTCGCAGATTACATTCAATTATACTCTATCTGCACACCTGCTCTACCTGCCCAAACTGACAAAATCTCTGCTTGTGTGAAAGATTGGCTTAATTCAAATTTTCTGAAACTTAACATGGACAAAACTGATTATTATTTTTATTGGAACTCCCTCACTCACCAGCAATATTTCTACCAATTTCACCTGTGAGATTTCTGGTTCTCACATCAAATCATCTAGTACTGTTAAAAATGTAGGTGTAATCTTCGACTCCACCCATTCTCATATTACCTCTATCACCAAATCTGCATTCTTTCATCTACGTCGCATTGCCCAACTCCGTCCCTTCATCAGTACCAAAGACGCTGAAACTGTATCATTACGCCTTGATTACTGTAATGCCCTCCTCATTGGTCTACCTGCCAGCTCCATCTCCAGATTACAATACATTCAAAACTCTGCTGCTAGAATACTCAACTATACCAAGCGTTCTGCTCATATCACCCCAATTTTGTATAATCTCCACTGGCTTCCAGTTGCCTACCGTATTAAATTCAAAATTCTCCTGCTCGCTTTTAAATCTTTGCATGGCTTGGCTCCCCCTTATCTTTGTAACATGCTCGTTCCCTACACCCCGACTCGCTCACTACGTTCCTCTGACTCTGGCCTTCTTGTTGTCCCTCGGCATCGCCTCTCTTCAATGGGGGGCAGATCATTCAGTGTTATCACTTGTTTTCTGAATGTTATACCTCTGATTTGATGGACTGATTGCTCTGCTTAGTTAACTAATAGTTCTCTGAATGTTATGTTATGTCTCTTAAGTCCTGTTTTGTATTTTATTGTGCTTGATTCTATTCTTCTGTATGCTTCCCTGTCCATATAATGTTCCTTCACTGTCTCTTCAAACTATTGTTTTTCATCATTGTCTACTCATATTATCTCTTCCTTGTTAATGTACATTGTAAAGCGTCATTGAGCCCTGGAAAGGCGCTATATAAATAAAACTTATTATTATTATTATTATTAATAACATAAAAGTTTGTGTTTACATAATGCATGTGTGTGTGTATATTATTATATTTAAATATATATTGTGTGTGTATACTGTATATATATATATATATATATATATATATATATATATATATATATATATATATATATATATATATATATATATATATATATATATATATATATATATACACATATATTATGTAAACTTTTGTGCTAGATGCGATTAATCACGATTAATCGATTTGACAGCTCTAAAAATAAAATATGAAAAATGTATAAGTACTTTCTGTGTCTCTAGCAGCACCAAATAAATGTAATGCAAAAATAACTCTGAACACATGACATTGGTTGCTGTGTCAGCCTGGTTGTGATGCTCAGACAAACAAGCCAATGTTTAATGCTACAATTCAATTTAAATTCACATTTATTTGTATAGCGCTTTTCACAATACATATCATTTTAAAGCAGCTTTACAGAAAATGCATGTTTCTACATTATAATTTAGAATAATTTGTTATCAGAGGTGACTGTGTCTTAAGGCAGGTACACACCAAACTGACGCCGACAAACTAGTGGCGACGAAAGCAGACTGCGGGGTTGGTTCACGTCGGCAGCATCTGTGTACAAAGTTGCCTTGACACACCAAACCAATGCTCGACAGCCGACGGCCAAGTAGCACGTCCGTTCTGCGCCTGCGTAAGATGAAATACCTTTCCGTACCAGCAGGTGGCAGTAGCTGAACAGCCAATCAGAATGATCAGATGGCCCGACGAGCTCTGACGCCGATTCGACATGTCGAAAAAAAGCCGACAAGGACCAACTTCAGCCAAGGGTGCAGAACACACTGAGAAAACTTAGTCGGCCGACCGTCGGCTTGGTGTGTTCATGCCTTAAGTAATGTCCATATGTCCAGAAATATACAGTTCTAAGATAATACAAATCATGCAGATAGCTAACATCATGTGTTCATTTAGGCAGAAACAATGAGGTCCTTAAAGTAGTTATTACAAATCGTGATCATAATGATTACAATATATAGATATTTGCCAGTTGTCTATGTTGATTCAGAGTTGGCGTCATCTGAAGTCCCGGCAGCGGTTGGCGTCATCTCTTCACATGTGTTGGGTCATCTGAAATCTTCATAAGAGGCTGGATCCAAACTGGAGCTGGTGTACTAGAATGGGAAATAATTAGCATAGCTGCTGTTCATAACATTTCAAGCAAAAGATAGTCATGTGCATGTGATCTGATATAACTGTACAAGGTTATTAGATGTATTGTGTGAATGCTTGGCTATAGAGATGTCTCTTTAATCTAGATTTAAACTGGGAGAGTGTGTCTGAGTCCTGAACATTATCAGGAAGGCTATTCCAGAGTTTAGGAGCCAAATGTGAAAATGCTCTCCCTCCTTTAGTGGAGTTAGATATCCTGGGTACAACCAAAAGTCCACAGTTTTGTGACCTTAAAGGGGTCCTTGAATATGATTTCACTTTTTTAACTTTAGTTAGTGTGTAATGTTGCTGTTTGAGCATAAACAACATCTGCAAAGTTACAACGCTCAAAGTTAAATGCAAAGGGAGATATTTTCTATTTACAACAAATGGCTGGTAAGGACTACAATGAGCTTCTTCCCTGGTCAGTGACATCATAAATTTACAAATTTCAAACACAACAAAGAGGTGAGGCCATGTTGCAGCCATGCCGTCATTTTACGGCAAAATGCTTCACAAACTGGGGTCAATTCAATGCTGGATTTGCACAAAAGATTAACATGACGGCACATGCTAGTTGATGAGTTGAATCAACTCCACAGCAACTACATAAATTTATCCATTAACCATTCAGAAACGTCCAGTTGCAATCTAAAAGTTGTAACTTCTTCCTGAGTCTCTCCATCAGTGTCCGACTCCAGTTTGAACAATGTAAGGCTGAACACCATTACTGACAATCCTCATTTTGGCTGCGTGAGATTCTCCAGCGTTGTTGTTGTTGAGCAACCCAAGTGCGACATGTTAAAGCTCCACTCTCTTCTGGAAAGGGGGCCGGGAGCAGCAGCTCATTTGCATTTAAAGGGAGACTCACAAAAATGGCATGTTTTTGCTCACACCCAAATTTGACAAGCTATAATAAATGATCTGTGGGGTATTTTGAGCTGGAACTTCACAGACACATTCTGGAGACACCTGAGACTAATAGCAATAGAAGTTAAATACACAGGAGCTGAACCATTTTGGACCTTAAAGGTCATGTATCTCCATGCACAGAAGACCAATGGTCAAGGTCAGGATTTTTGAATATATATATATATATATATATATATATATATATATATATATATATATATATATAATATCCATCTCCAAAGAGACTCAAAGGCATCTTCATCTTATAGTGAAATGTTGTTGCTATAGTGTTTTCATAATTGTGAGCTGGTGAACATATGGAGCACTTGTTATGGAACAGATGTTATGTGGCACTAAATGGGAGGCGGAACTCATATACATACAATTATATGGTCTAAAAATACTTATTCAAGACGGAATTGGCCAGTATCGGGAAGGTGTTGGTGGAACTAATGCTTTCTGATATTGATACCATCTTGATTTCAGTGTAGTTCACAACAGTGATAAAAATGGATCTTGATCTGTATATTTAGATGAATTTTGGTGTTTTTAAGAAAATTATTATTGTCTGTTTGGACAAGGATTTCACATATACAGTACGTGCCACTTAAAGATGTCATTTTAATGTTTAAAGAAGGAGGTTCTTGTGACATGCACTAATCTTTGTGTGTTGTGACTCAATATGTATGCCTGCAGACCTCCAGCGATCATTTATTCATGTCAAGTGGCCCTTTCTCTAGTGGAACTAATGGAAAGCCCTGGTTCTACAAATGGGTGGAAAAAAATCTTTGCTGGCCAGATTTAGACATTGAAGAGAGGGACAGCTTTTGCAGTAATGCAGAGAAAGAGGGAGTGAGTGCCTAATGCCTTAGAGACATGCATCTGCTGACATTTCTCATCCTGCTTGTTTATGGATTTTTTACGGTAATTTTTATGGTAAGAGACTACGGTGAAGGCTAGAGTTATTCATCACTGCTTGTGTTTCACACTGCTGCTGTAGGCAACTTTAGTGTCTGGTCATTGTTCTAAATACAGATTGCCAAATCATAGTTTCCGTTCCTGTGAAAACATACAAGATCAGCCCTATAAGTTTAGGTCTCATTGTTTATGTAAAGGCTGTCAAATGGTAAATATCTTTTGAAACATACACATTACAGTATGTCAAGATTTTTATTACAGTATTTTTAATGTTAAAACAATTGTGCTGCTTAATATTTTTGTGGAAACAGATTTACATTAATTTTAAATAGACTCTTTTTGTAACATTATAAATGTCTTTACTGTCACTTGTCATCAATTGAATGCTGTCTTTGCTGCATCAAAGTATTCATTTCTTTAAAAAAAAAAAAAAAAAAAAAAAACTGAACCCAAACTTTTGAAATTTCTTACTTATTATCCTTAGAAAAAAGAGAGCAATTCTGAAATGCAAAGTGTTGGCAGAGATGGAACATCCAACTCACAGAACTTTCTTGGTGAAGTTCTAAGCTAGTTCTTAAAAGAAAGCAATAATCAATGTGAGACCATTAGTTACAACAATTTCATCACAGTTTAAGGATGTTTCAGGTACTGCAGCCTCTTTATAAAAATAACAGTAATATGATAAAACTGTTTTCGGTAATTAATTACATTAATTAAAAAAATATTAAAAATAAAATGCCTCATTAATTAAATTAGCTGTAGACTGTTTAACATTCTAATTGTTTGTAGCAACTCATTAATACACTGAAAAAAAAATTGTGTAGGATTTACTTTATTGTAAATTATACTTTATTTATACTTTATTGAAATTATTTTCATTCAGAAATTGTTAGTAAATAAATAGTTACACAATAATTACAAAGAAACAGCAAGTAACACATTGAATTAAACATGAAATGTTAAAGTAGAAAGACTGAAATTGTATTTTGTTGTAAAATGTACACAAATAATCTTCCAATAACATATGGAAGCTTATTTCTGCCACAGAATAATAATTAAAAAAAAGGTACTTGTGACTTTTTATCTCGCAATTCTGACTTTTTTTTTAGAATCATGTTATAAACTCGTAATTACAAGAAAAAGGCAGAATTTCGAGATACGGACACATTTAAAAAAGGTAATTGCAACTTTTTATCTCACAATTCGGACTTTTTTTCTCTCGATAGCGAGTTACAATTCTAAGAAGAAAAGTCAGAATTGTGAAATATAAATGCGCTACTCTGATTTTTTTTCTCACAATTGAAAGTTTATGACTCTGATTCTATAAATTCAGATTTTTTTTATAAAGTCCAAAATATAAACTCAGAAAAAAAAGAGAAAAAAAAGTCAGAATTGTGAAAAACAACAACAAAAACCAACAACAAAAACACCTTATTTATGTTTTATTCCATGGCAGAAACAAGCTTCCATTGGAACGTTTTGATGGAAGGTTACAAAAACACTTTTTTACATGTAGTGATCTTTCACAGGAAGGCTAAGAGCGTGTTTTAAGAAATAATTCAGGTCAGGTTTGATTTCATGTCGACTTTAAAGTGAACATCATTAGTACACATTTCTAATGGCCTAATGGAATTAAACAGATTATTTTGCTCACATTTGCACCATACAATGTTTATATATGTATATATATATATATATATATATATATATATATATATATATATATATATATATATATATATATTTACTCACCCTCAAGCCATCATAGGTGTTTGACTATCTTCTTTCAGACAAACACAATCAGAGATATATTTAAAAATATCCTTAGTCCTCCAAGGTTTATAATGGTTGTGAATGGGGGGGCCATGTTTAAAAAAAATAAATAAATAAAAAAAATTGCATCCATAATCAAAGTAATCCATATGGCTCCAGAGGGTTAATAAAGGCCTTATGAAGCAAAGGGATGTATTTTTGTAAGAAAAATATCCATATTTAAAACTTCACTTTTAAAATAACTAGCTTCCGGCAGACGAACCTACGCATACTGCAATTGGACCCGACGCAATTACGCAATGACGAACGGGCAGGTGCAGAGGAGAGAGCAAAACAAAACACCGGTCACGAATGAAGTCTAAAATGAGAAATTTTAAAGAGAAATGTCAGAGGATTTTGATATAAGAGTTAGAAGAGCCTGAGTTTGTTGCACAGCCTGATTTGATTGAACTGTGAGAGGTTTCAACACTTATGATACTCCTACATCGCATCAGGGGTTACTCATTTGGCGCAAGTCGACTTGCGCAGTATGTGTACAGTCATCCGCCAGACACTAGTTATTTGAATTTATAAAGTTTATTCATAAAGTTTAACATTTTTCTTACAAAAACACATCCCTTCACTTCAAAAGGCCTTTATTAACCCACTGGAGCCGTATGGATTACTTTGATTATGGATGGATGCATTTTTTTTTTTTTTTAAACATGGCCACCCATTCACAACCATTATAAACCTTGGAGGAATAAGGATATTTTTAAATATATATCTATTCAGTTGTGTTCATCTGAAAGAAGATTGTCATATACACCTAGGATGGCTTGAGTGTGAGTAAATCATGGGGTAATTTTAATTTTTGTGTAAACTATCCAACCCAGACTGGGTTGAAACTATCCCTTTAAGTGCTAATTTGTTTCTTAAAAAAAAAAAAAAATTCCAGCTAATGAAAATTTGTAGCATATGGCCTGAAGACGTAAGACATTTGTTAAATTTGATGGTTAAGTGGGGATAACTGTTAATTAATGTGGACAATGTAAGGCTTTAAAGATAAAGTAATTCAGCGCTATGCTTAATAAATTGACTAATCTAATTGTTGCACGGTACTGTCTATCATCACACAAAATGATGAGGTTGCCTGCAAGTCATCTACATTTCCAGCTTTTCACAGTGTAAAGTGAAGAGCTACATCAAAAAACTTTTATTATCGCTTTATCTAAAAGATATTGTGTTTGATTTGAAAACGAGCCAGGCTTTGCTGTCGGACCTGTTTTTTTTTCTCATATTTAATATTTATAGAAGTGCAGTACAGCTTATGATCATCAATACTGTGCTTGATGGAAGGGCTGAGGGGGTGAGATAAGGCTCTGTTGACTGAGTTGTTGAAATGGGCGACTGAAGCCTCTACTATTGGTCATGGTCTACTCCTCAAAGCAGGGGCCGCCTTTTATCAGGTAAGTGCAATTCGAAGCAGCAGTTCAAAGAGAAAGGACAGAGTTTTTTAAGGTTAACCGGTCTGAGGTTAATCCTGGAGACAGATTTAGCTATCAATGAATGTTTCGTCACGTTATGAGTGTTTGGTCAACCATTTAGTGCAGTTCCCATTGGCTCCTACAGCACTGCAGAACAGCTGCCTTACAGAACTTTCTTGTGAAGTTCTACACTAGGTATTAAATGAAAGCAATGATCAATGTGAGGCCATGCGTTACAGCGATTTTATCACGGTTAACTCTCTACCCTCTACTCCTCCATACTGTTATATGGTAGGGGGCGCTATTACAAAACTTCTGAAAGAGTAGATAATCTCCAGATAAAACATATGCAAAAAAGGAGCAGAAACAAGCGATAAAAGCATTGCTTATGCATGTTATAGTGTTTGAAGAAAAACAAAAACGATTTTCTCAAAATGATTGCCTTTTTGTGCTTTTATTTTTTTTTTAATTAAACATATCCACATTCAAGTGTTGATTAAAAAAAGAAGACATGAAGCTAGAACTATACTTTTGTTTGTTTGTTTAAAATTAGAGGCTTTGTTCTTTCTTTTGATATATTGCATGTTCAGATGTTCATACAACAAACTTTTCTGGAGGCCATGACATTTTTGTGAAAATTTTCCAAAATGTTGGCTGTGGATGGCAACATTTAAAAACACAGCCCCTCGATATAAAAAAATATGCTAAAACACACTTGTGTTCAATAAATAATTACATTAAACAAACACTCCACATTTTTTTGCGTAATATCATTGCGCCTGGTGCACCCATGGTACGGCAGCAAAGTTCCTTGATTATTACGGCGGAATGAGAGTATAGTTCCTAGCCATATCGGCCTAGAAAATTGCAACTTTTCATTTTCCGTCGGTCTTAGTACATGATGTAACTACAGAAGAGTCTTAAAAATAGTTTTAAATAGGAAAAATATCAAAACTCTTTGGTCATTTTTGAGCGAGATGCTAACGGTCTAATCAGATTCAATGAACTATGCTAAGCTATGCTAAAAGTGGTACCGCCAGACCCGGAGATCGGCTGAATGGATTCGAAAACGGTAAAACTCAACTGTTTAACTCTAGGGGAGTTGGAAAATGAGACTATTTTCAAAAAAAGTGGAGTTTTCCTTTAATTCTTCCCCTGCCATTGATGCAATTTTCCGTTATTTATGACACAATGCCTCCCTGCCATTGACAGAAATTTCAGGCAATCCATGTTTTCACTGCTATACGGTAGGGGGTGCTATTACACATCTTCTGAAAGAGTACAGAATCTCCGGATCAAAACACAGGTGAAAAAGACAGTAGCCCCTCACTAGATCTTGCGTTCTGCAGTGAGGACCATCTCGAAAAAGAAGCAAAAACCAGCAATAAAAGCATTGTTTATGCACACGTAAAATACATTGATCAGCAAATATTAAACAGCATATTAAACAAACCTGCATAACGTTACAGATAGGGCTGGGCGATATATCGCATGCGATTCTCACGCGCATTTCGTCAGTAAAGCCGGTTCCCTGATTACCGCTAAATCGCCATCACCTGCTTTCAAATGGAGCGCCTTTTAATAGACAGAGCCGTAGTTCACGGACAAGCCACGCAAAATCGGGTTCAGTATCGAAGATGAATCGACTTCGATACTGAACGCGATTTTGCGTGGCTTGTCCGTGATCTACAAGGCGCTCCATTTGAAAGCAGGTGATGGCGATTTAGCGGTAATCAGGGAACCGGCTTTACTGACGAAATGCGCGTGAGAATCACATGCGATATATCGCCCAGCCCTAGTTACAGATCAAAATGCCGACCCAAGATGAGGTATAGGACAGTGCAAGCATTGGGGGTGTTGATGGACTCAATGTAATTGGTTTATGTTTCAATCATTGTTCTGAATCTGATTTTCTCAGCTTTTTGCTTAAAATGTTGCTTTTTCAATGAAACATCTCGCACGTGTGCTGTGAGACATCTGTCCACCATTTTTGCGTCATTGCAGCTGAATGGCTCTTTGGTGCGGGCAGACATCAAAGCGATTTTACTCATGCTTTAGGTAGATTTCAGATAGGAACTCAGAGAGTGGTCAGTAATCCGGAGGCTAAAGCATACATCATTTACTGTGTCTTGTGTCACTGCACCTATTCAAGGTGTTAAACAGCACATGTATGATCCCAAAGCAGCAGCAGCTTCCATCCATTGAAACATGACACTGCTGGAAACACAGCACGACTGTGGTGTTTGAAGTTAAGGCTTCTCTGAAAGAGCGGGGGTGTGTTCCACAGGGATTTTATCATCGGAATCTGGTTGTGGATCAGAGAAAAGGCTGATGTTTTTGAATTTTAATGGACAGAGGGGAAATGTATGATGAGTATGAGCTTTAGCGTGCATAAATTGATGTACAGAAGATGCTTTTTTTAGATGTAAGGTCTCAGAGGTTATAATGAAGATGCAGAAGTCATGTGAGCTACCTATGGGAAATTGGATTTGGTTTCCAGCACAGATTGACAATCTTTGTATAAATGAGCATCTGAAGGAGTGGATTTATATAACCATTCCTACGAGTCTTTATTTTGCATTATTATTTTACATTAATGTTAAAATTTATTTTATTTTCTTATATTATTGTTGTTTATTATTTTGCATAGCTATGCATAGCTTGCTCATTTGAGTAGCAAAATGAAACGCTTATAGGCATAGCCTTCTTGGAGCCGATCACTTAAATCCATAATAGTCTTGGATCCAGACATAAAACCCTCTGTGTCTCTTTCACAGGGTGAAAGCAAAGAAAGGGGTGAACCTCCTCAGCACTAAGTCGAAGAGTAACCAGTGGAAGGTTGAATGGGATGTACAGTCCGGAGCCAAACACTCGATTGCAACCGTGGAAGCCAGCAAGATCAAAGGAGTCACTGGGTAAGTCAGCTTCCTCACATTTTGTACACTCATCTAGGAAAAAGCTTCTCTAGTGAGAAACTAAGCAGTGTGTAGTGAATGGCAGACTGGTTTCAAATCAGCAAAGAATAGAGAACCTAAACTTTCATTCTTGAATCATCACATTCACCCACGCAAACATCTGCTAGTTAATCCAAATAACATGCAACTAAAACAGAACGCCGCCTGTTCAGTTAAGAGCTTTGTTTAAGGATGTTACTGTTTAATTGGAGAGGCTTATATTCAATGAAACATTTGTAGTCATATTAATTAGTAGTTCCTGTGTATTCATTCATAGTAAATTATTATTGCAGGGCTTTATGACAGAGCCAGCTCAGTCTGTAGGAAAAAATAAAGACATCTACAGGATTCCAATTGAAACTTCGTTTGAAATCAGTCCTAAAAGAATCAAATAAAGTCATCCTGGATAAAGTTTTAAAAAACAGTTAATTAAATTAAAATTAAAAATGCTGATTTTTCTGGTAGGATTGTGTTTGCTTCTTAGAGGCTTCTTATTTCGCTCCATTAGCATCCTGTAGGATTGATTTCAAATTATAATTCCAATATCTGATTTTGTATACATTCCTTAAAAAAATTCAACTAGAAATGGCTGATATATATTTTCAGTCCACAGAAGTCTACAAAAGTTCTAGAAGTATACAAAACTGTAGTCTAGAATGGTTTTCTCTTCCATTTCATCTTCAGGAACATTGAGGCCCTGTCCACACGAAGCCAGATCTTTCCCTATCCAAATTTTTTATTTTTTTTTCCTCGTCTCAAGAAATATCTGCGTACACACGAAACCGCTGAAACCGGCTCAAAACGATGTAGTATACATGCCAGACCAGTATGTGGTACCTGTAATTCTGCCACAGAGATACACTTAAAAACAGAGAATAGGACTTGGAGCATGCGCATAATCCTTGCGCGCTGTATACAAACTTGAGTAAAGCTTAGTAATATCTCTTTATTTTGGCTCATTAGCTTTTGCAGCATCTAGAGTCTGCTATTGCTGTTGTTGTTGCTGTTCGCGGTGTCTGACTAGGGTCGGCACGTGGGGTGATGACATCATCGTTTCACAAAATATACGGATTGGCTGTACACACGAAAGTGCAAGGGCGGCGTTTTCAGGTTTATCCACTCTGGAACCCTGTTTCAAAAAATATCGGATTCACGTTCTGAAAACGCCGGATTCGTCTGGACGAAACTCCTATCCGATATAAAATTTTTGCGTATACAGCTAAACGCATCTCCGTGTGGACGGGCCCTGAGTGATTCATCTAGCCAGGAGTCAAGTGTTATTTACCTTTTGTCGGGGAGATCAAGATTTTTCAAGATTTCAAGATTGAGTGTCGACACAGAGATTACCAGAGAAGTTATCTGAATTAAACCTCATGCTATTTTGTTCTGTTTGTTTCTAAGCCTCTTAGCCTCTATCCTTCGTTTTCCCTCTGTATTAAGTAGACCCTAGCAAACAATCTGACATGTGAAAAGACCATGTCACTCACCTGCAACCCTGCTACAAGGAAAACTATACTTTAATATAGTGTATTTTATACAACTGTAGTCACGTTGACTATTTTAATGATGTCTTTACTATTTCTACTTTTCTGGATTTGAATGCAGTAATTTTGTTGCTTTCTATGGGAGAATTTTTTTTTTTTTTACTTGGATTTCATCAAAAAATATCTTAATTTGTGTTCTGAAGATGAACGAAGGTCTTACGGGTATGAAACGACATGAGAGAGAGAGTAATTTTTGACAGAAAAAAAAAAATACACACTGCCATTTCAGATTATTCAGCCCACTTTTTCAGCAAAGACAATTTTTGGCTTTAATATTTGTATTGTGTAGTAACTGTTTTATAAAAGCAATAAGTCCTGTGAAGCCATGGTTTATAGTGAATTTAAAACAGGCACGACGCGGAGTGCCTAAAACCCCCTTAGCTAACCACCCCCCTTAGCGGTTATAAATTCACTACAAACCACAGCTTCTTGGGGCTTATTGCTGTATTTTATTTGGCAAGGATGCATTAAATTGGTCAAAAATGACAGTTAAAGACTATTACATTGTTAAAAAAAAAAAAAAAAAAAAAATCAAATTTTTTTTTCAATTAACAAAATTAGTTGAGAACAAACATATGTTTACGTTTCTAAGAGTGGTTGCACAGCAACATACACATTCAGTTGCACAGCGATACTTATGTAATGCAGTTAGATGTATGTTTTGGGGAATTTTACAGTGGCTTCAAATGCAGCTCAACCAATCAGAATCAAGGCCTGGAACTATCTGTTTTATCAGTATTATTTTGTTATTTATTATGTCTTACTAACGCCAAACTTTTGAGCTGTTGTGTATGATTGGATGTTCACTGAAACAATATGGGCATATTGACGACATCTAAAATATAGAAGTATTTACATATACGCAGCTTTAGATATTTAAATATAACTGCATCACTGTAAACCCGAATTTGAAGTTGGGCTAACTCAAAAAATTTGAGGTAATCAGTTACTTCAAATTTTTTTAGTTATAATGTTCCTAATTTCAAATAAGCAGAACTATCAAGTTTTGAGTTTGTAGTACTCATACATGTTAATTGCTCTTATCTTGAAGAACTGAGTTAGCTCAGTTAGCAGAGTTAATTCATACATTTTGATAGCAATTAACATAAAACATTTAGTTTAATTAACTTTCTTATTTTGAGTTATTGCAAATCAAATGAGTTATTTACTTCACTGTAAACCCTAATAAAATACAAAAAATGCCAACATGCTAATTTGCTAAAATGTTAACAATAGCATGGTATAGCACTTATTGAATGCAGCAATGAGTACAGCAACTTAAAACATGTAACCTACCTGCTCTCAAACCAAGATTTCAAAAACCCACATTAACAGAAACTCTTCTAAATTAGCATAACAAAACATTAATCACTACTAAATCTTCCTTAACATTAATCTTGTGCAAAAAAAAAAAAAAAAAACATTATATAACACTTAATTTTAGCATTTACTCTCCCTTTCAAGTGCCATGGGCAAAGCATGCTGGGAAACAGAAATCCCAGTCCAGTTTCAGTTAAACTTAAGTTAGTCTAAATTAAAAGAAATGAGTTCATACAACTCAAAACAATGAAACAATGCTGTGAACTCAAAAGAAAATGAAAGGTCTAAATACTCATAGCAGTTAATTTAATTTAAGTTTGTCCTACTCAAACCAATGAAGTATTTTGAGCGTTAGGGTTTACAGTGTAGATACATTTTACTGTTTTACAAATACTATTATACAATGTTTTACATGCTTTGTTTATTACTGTTATTCTAATTTTTTCATTGCACCCTCTCACTTCTTAACCGATTTATTACACTGTCTGACACTCGCAAGAAATTGCTCCTTTTACACGGACTTTAAATGACAAAGTCTGAAAGTTTTGCCATAACAACTTATCAGTTTATTTACGTGCAGCACATTGCAACAGTCTCTGACATGTTGTCAAGCGCCAGTCTGACACCAGACTATAGAGAGGTGTTGCTTGTTATTTTTTAATGCGAGTTTAAACAGCTTTGCACTTTTCACCACAACCAACAGAATTTACTGCTTGTTTTGGGACTATTTCACAGTTGAACTCATCTCTTTGTTTTGGAGAATATACTTCTAGATGCGGCTGGAGGCTTTTTGTATCGTAACAAAGTAATGCCTGCATGAGTTTTTTTGTCTGGAAAGATTAATAATTTTTAGCAAGTCGATGCCGTTTCCTCGTATAGATTTTCTGTTAGCACGGCTCTTTCTGTCCACAGACTGCAGCTCTCTTCTTATACTTGCAAATTTCTTCGCATATGCTGGCCATATTCCTTCACCATCTATCTTTTCTAACGGCTTTAATGAGTGACTCTACTGCTAGAAGCAAACATGGTGAACGTGGCATGGGGCAGGCCTTGGAGGCAATGCCAGCATTATTTGTCAATATAAGACAATCCTCATTATTCCATTAGTGTATTTTCAATTAGAGATTCAGTTGCTGCACACTCATGCCAATTCTTTCTCTCCTTATGTTTCTGCACTCAGAGTTAAGCAAGCCTAAAATGAGTCTAAAAGCAGGGCGTTTTGAAAGCTGGCTCCTGCTCTGGCAGTGCTTAATGACTGATTGTTAGCAAAACTCTTCCCTGGCCTCCTCTCCTGTTGTGCAGGACAATCAATTCTCAGCAATGGCTAAATAATTAAGGCAATATTAACTTTGTTAATGCAGTGTCCAATGAATAGACATCAAGAAAGCAAACACGTTTGATAGAGATTGATTCCCGGTAGCCTTAAAATATTTCCTTCCAAACAAAAGGAAAAGTAATTAAACTTTTAGTAGGGAAGTCACACTTAATGGCCTTAACTGGTCACATCAATTTTAAATTAGCCAAGCAACAATTATAGACAAAACAGTACCTCCTAACAAAGGGGGTTTGAAAACCATAACAGTTGGCCACTGTAGTGTACTAGTGTATGCTGGACTACTAAACAACTAAATATACATTTGGTTTCTAATACAGAATGCAAACATGAAGTGAAAATGCATTGCAACCATACAGCTTATATACACTAATGTAGGCACTTAAAGGGTTATTTCACCCAAAAATGAAAATTATGTCATTAGTGACTCACCCTCATGTCGTTCCAAACCCGTAAGACCTCCGTTCATCTTCGGAACACAGTTTAAGATATTTTAGATTTAGTCCGAGAGCTTTTTGTCCCTCCATTGAAAATGTATGTACGGTAGACTGTCCATGTCCAGAAAGATAATAAAAACGTCATCAAAGTAGTCCATGTGACATCAGTGGGTCAGTTAGAATTTGTTGAAGCATTGAAAATACATTTTGGTCCAAAAATAACAAAAACTACAACTTGATTCAGCATTGTCTTCTCTTCCGGAATCCTTTCCATTGAATTGATTCCAATTAATTGATTCCATTGAACTGATTCCATTGAATCCTTTCATCTGTCGGCGTTGGTAATGAACTTTTACGTCGCCGTGGTTGTTTTTGGAGATTTGGACATCCGCGACATTTTGAAGCATCGAAAATACATTTTGGTCCAAAAATAACAAAAACTACAACTTTATTCAGCATTGTATTCTCTTCCAGGTCTGTTGTCAATTCGCATTCACAACTCCGCTGCTGCTTCTTCTTTCCTGTTTTACAGCGGTTGGCATCCAGCTTATTGGTGCATTACCGCCCCCTTCTGCTCCGGAGTGTGGTTCACGACTCCGCAGCGACGCTGCTGACGTAAGACGCTGCTGACGTGTTATCTGGTGCGCCAGAGCTTCGTTTACAGTCTGAGGGAGACGCACACTGTATTCAAGCTATTCTACATTGTTCGTATTTTGGTATTGCTATATTTTTTAAAATGGTGCGTAAGTGTGCAAGTCGTGGATCTCCTAATAGCCAAAAACAACCACGGTGACGTAAAAGTGCATTACTAACGCCGACAGATGAAAGGATTCAATTAAATCAATTCAATGGAATCAATTCAATGGAAAGGATTCCGGAAAAGAATTCAATGCTGAATAAAGTCGTAGTTTTTGTTATTTTTGGACCAAAAATGTATTTTCGATGCTTCAACAAATTCTAACTAACCCACTGATGTCACATGGACTACTTTGATGATGTTTTTATTACCTTTCTGGACATGGACAATATACCGTACATACATTTTCAATGGAGGGACAGAAAGCTCTCGGACTAAATCTAAAATATCTTAAACTGCGTTCTGAAGATGAACGGAGGTCTTACAGGTTTGGAACGACATGAGGGTGAGGCATTAATGACATCATTTTCATTTTTGGGTGAACTAACCCTTTAAGAATCACTTTAAAATACAGTATGTAAATATCATTGTACTACAGAACAAAATTAAAATGAAAATGCATTGCAAGTTAGGTTTGAAATTAGGTATGAAAAAAAAAGTATTGTTCAAAAAATAAGGACTTTTGGTTAAAAGAAAAGTTAGTTCTTATAAAAGATCTTGCATCGTATTGGTTACATTTTATTTTAGTGGTACTTTCTGTTATAAGTAGAGTTGCACCTACATGTTAACTAACTCTTATTAGAGTATTAGTTGATTATTAGTAAAATGTTATGTGTAGGGTTAGTAGAATAAGTTGGCATGAACATCTGTAGGTGGACCATCAAAATAAAGTGTAAGCAGATATTAAACAGACAGTCTAATAATACTCTAATGAGAGTTAGTTGATGCAACGTTACTTATAGTAAACAGAATGCCTAAAGGGGACCATCAAAATAAAGTGTTACATTGGTATTTTGTTATCCAATTCAATGACATTCCTAAAGAATAAACTCAGATAATCACAGTGTAACAGCATGTCTACAAACAAACAATAAATGACAATGAACAGAGGAAACCAAGGAACTTAAGTATACAATGATAATGAACTAAAAGACTAACAGGTGTGATGATCAAATGAAATGCCATCGTAAATGATAAGAGCGTGAAACAAAGGAAACTATCGGTGACTGATGATAAATAAACTCAAAGTCCATTAAAATGAAACTAAACTAACAACTGCCCAAATATATGTGACAATAATAAACGAAAAGAATGTTTTTTCCAATTCCACACAAGACAAAGTCGTTGGTTTTGCAGCTCTGACACATTAATTACCCCCCTCAGATAACATTTTGATAACCCTTCAGCATTTTTCCACAGACTTACTCACTCCCAGCAAGGGAATTTATTTTTTGGCCGTCTCTCTCAGTGTGGTTGTCAGCTGCTATCAGCGCATCTACCTGTAGAACAGGAGTCTCAGATAAAGGAAATAATCCTTGATGAGTGTGCATGAGATCAACAGACAGAACTTATTTAATCTGTCACTATCCATTATGGAGCCTCCTGCAGAGGCTCTGAAGAAACTATCTGCCAGTCACTGTTGCCGTTTTTTTTCCCCGTGTCGCCAATTTAATTCCA
Source organism: Megalobrama amblycephala (assembly GCF_018812025.1). Taxonomy (NCBI): domain Eukaryota; kingdom Metazoa; phylum Chordata; class Actinopteri; order Cypriniformes; family Xenocyprididae; genus Megalobrama; species Megalobrama amblycephala. The sequence goes on from NC_063047.1 coordinate 46,083,709, forward strand.
GTATGTTGCTGAACTGTTGTGCTCAGCTGTTTTATGACTACATCTGTGTTCATTTCACCAATGCACTTGAAATCAATGTTTATTGTTATATGAATGTGCAGCATTTTTGCTTTTATTGTTTTGTTGATGTGTCATTTTTTCAGATGCTACAATACTTTTCCCTATCCCAGCTTAATATGCAGAGACAACTATAAGTAAGCCATTTATAGGTGGATTCTCCCGAAAAGTATAAGCACTTCTCTCTGGCGCTATAAAAAGCAGTGCTCTGTTTGTTTGAATCGCCACATACAAAGATTTAATCTTTAAAAGAACAATATATATGGAGCCACGGTCATGACGGGGCCGTACCAAAATTTGGGGTCGATAGGATGCATTTTAATGCATTTTAATGAATTTTGGAAGAAGTCTCATATGTTCATCAAGGTTGCATTTATTTTATCAAAAAATGAAGTAAAAACATGAATAATATTGTGAAACGCCACCTACCGGCACAACAATGTAATCTGCACTGAAGTAGCTGAAAAATCCCCACTAACACACAGACCATTTCTCAATACCAATGCCAATATATATATATATATAGAGAGAGAGAGAGAGAGAGAGAGCTATTATACAAGCATAACAAGTTTGTAAAATAGGAAATAGACAAGCAAACAATTCAGACAAAAGTAAAAGACAGCACTCTAGTACAGTTTTAAAGTTAAATATGAATACCAAAGAATGCTTATTAGATATGCCCAAAACAAATTATATCTCATGTTTAACCACTACAGGGACAGAGCCAGCGGCAAATGTCAGAAGGACTTGCCGAGATGAGGCTGTTCTCGGTGGGGTACATGAGAACCCAGTGATCACCTGGATCGTCCGAAAACATCGGAACAAATTTTTAAATGGGTGCTGTCTTAATAAATAAAAGGCAGATTTGCAGTTTAAACAACATTCTAGCCTGAAAAACCCTTAAAACTATATTCCGTGACACAACAACAGTGGTATTTCGAAAATTATAGTGGGTTTAAGTTTTCTCCTTCGTCATTTGGTTCGCTGGGAGAAATGCTGCCTATCTAGAACGCGCAGAGACAAGTGAAGTGATACAACTAGAATGTTTGTGTTTCTTTCCTTACATTTGTAATTGGTAAATCCATTTTTAGCCCCTATAATCCAGTCCTAAACAACAGATGGGCCATTCCCGACTCTCTGATTGATTCATTTTCTGGATGTTTCAATATATAATACCTAATGCATGACAGAACATCTGTTTTTGTTGATGACCAGTATATTAAACCATTTAAGCTTTAAATACATACCTGACCCTAATTAGACTCTTCTAAATAATCGTAATGGCTACATTTGGTGGTTAGCCAGTTTTTTTTTTTTTCAGCCTTATTATTGACCATTTAAATGTGCTGCTCACTGTCACATGATCATGTTGTATCTCTTCAGGGACATGGCTGCCAGCATTGAAATTATGCAGCTAGACTTTGAGATGGAGAACTTCACCAGCCAATCAGTCACCAGAAGAATCAACTGGAATATTGATTACCGGGGTCAGAATCCAGCCTCGGATGCAGAGAAGGTGGTCACGGAGCTGACGGTTGTGCAGAAGGACATTCAAGCCATCATTCCACTTTCAATGGTAAGAAGTTTTTCCTATTGGGCACCTAGGGTCGTAAAGTATGTGAAATGAGATTGCACTTCAGTCTATTTTAAATATAATTTAACTTGTCAAATCAGTAATACAATAGATCACAATAGTTACCGCCCACTTTTTCAGCAGCCTTGGTTCTGCAATCATTTTCTTCTTAGGCATTTCAAAAAGCTTTATAATGAGGAGTCATAAAACTGAAACAAAAAAATAAAAATTGTATTGGAAGCAAAAAAAAAAAAAAAGTAAAAAGAAGCAAAAAGTTTCTGAAAATCAGACAAAAAAAATATCAGCCTGCAAAAATTCATGACAGTTCTGCTCACTGCAATTACATTTTTATGGTAACGGCAACTGTTTCATCAGAAAATCTGCAGTCGCTCTTGAATTTTAAAAAATGATATGGAAATCACATTGAAGTTTGGGTTCTACAGAAGCATATTCTATAACACAACAACTTTAGAGCTCAGGGTAGGCCGACTTTAATAGGTTTATACTTTATCAGCATGCCCATATGACATCACTGGCCACACATAATTGGAATGCCTGTCAATCACAAAATATCACGCAAATAACCCTTGCATGTTTGTTTGTTAATAATTTTGGCTTATTTGATGAAACATTGAACTACCAATGAGAGTGCAGTACTTTCAGCTCCAAAATAAAGGTCAGCAGATTCCATCTAGACCCAGTTAATAATAAAAATCAGTTATTAAAGGGTCATGAAAACTCTAGAACACATTTTTTGAGCTGTGAACAGATATGTATAGGCTGCACATCATTGAAAACATTAAAGGTACTCATTAATTTTATTTAAAAGTTCAAATTAGTTATTTTTGCATTTTTCAGAGCAATTTCTATCTTCCGGTTTGAAAGTCGGAGCTACGTCACAAAATCTGACGTCATCGTGTACTACCGGCAAGATCCGGAATGCTGGTTGGCTCCAAGTATGGGCTCATCAAACATGCTGACGTCAACAGTTTCTACATTTATTCATGATGAAAAAGAACATTCAATCCAATCACTGCGCTGTAGTATGCATAAGATTATAATTGCGGCATTATGCATGAGGAAGTATCACTTCTCTTGCCTTTGTCTCTCTTGTCATTCAGAGACATATCGTTGGTGTTCGTTTCCTCAGTGTACAACACAATGTGTTTTCCTGCGACGTGACCAGAGCTGAAGTTTGGGTGCATGTGGATTGTTTTGCTGTAATCTACCAGCACAAATGGAAAAAATGTTCGCATGAGATTGCATTACAGCGGAGAATTCAAATGTCACAAAAGTGCGGCTCATTCACCTCTGCGTTCGGACATGTGAGCCGTGTATATGTTTCTCTCAGCACAGCAAGCACATGAGTGTTGTTTGTATTTTGCCCACGATGCGGTCAGAACTGGAGTTTGAATACGAACACATGAAAAATACGATTGTTATGGTATATATGCGGAGCGCGCATATGATCGGTTTCAGCACGGAGCTTCGCGTTGTGTTTAACAACACTAGCCACGTGGCTCATATCTCATTCAGAATAAAGTATCCGTGTTTAAAGTTTTTATATATTAATATTCATTATTCTCTATAATGAGTGTGTTCTATGTCTGTGTTTCATGGTTGTTCAACCAGGTTGTTTTAACTGTAGTGTGTTATATATTACACTTAGTTAATATATTTTAAATGTACTAAAATTAAACTTCATCATTACAAATATGAAATTAAAAATATTTAAATATATGCCATAAATTTCAATAGAGATTGCATATTTTATATATTTTAGTTTACCATAAATCCTTGTCATTCGTATATTTTTAACTATGTTCTTAAAAGCAAATAGAAGTAAATATGAAATTTCAAATAATAATAATGTGCTTAAGTCCTTCCTAAGTGGGTCAAAAAAAAAAAGTTCCACTAATTACATTTAATACATTTATATATAGTACATTTTATGTTTGAAAGCATTACATTAAAGGGTTAGTTCACCCAAAAATGAAAATTAGGTCATTAATGACCCTCATGTCGTTCCAAACCCGTAAGACCTCCGTTCATCTCAGAACACAGTTTAAGATATTTTAGATTTAGTCCAAGATTTTCTGTCCCTCCATTGAAAATGTATGTACGGTATACTGTCCATGTCCAGAAAGGTAATAAAACATCATCAAAGTAGTCCATGTGACATCACTGGGTTAGTTAGAAGGTTTTTGACGCATCTAAAATACATTTTGGTCCAAAAATAACAAAAACTACGACTTTATTCAGCATTGTCTTCTCTTCCGGGTCTGTCTATATCCGCTTTCAATCCACAGTAACGCTGCTGCTTCTTCTTCTTCTACGGCGGTTGGCATCCAGCTTATTGATGCATTACCGCCCCCTTCTGCTAAACTGCTGAACTCTGCTGAACTAACCCTTTAAAGGTGCAGTGTGTAAATTTTAGCGGCATCTAGCAGTGAGTTTGAGAATTGCAATATAGAGGAGCTACGGTGGCCAACACAGGATAAACATGTCATCGTCTGAGACAGCAGAGAGAAGCCAGTCAAGCAAACATGCTCTGTAGAGTAATTTGTCCATTTAGGGCTACTGTAGAAACATGCCAGCACAAATGGTGACTTAACTTGTAAAGGGATCCTTGGTATATGGGATAGAAATGGCTCATTCTAAGGTAATAAAAACATAACGGTTCATTATGTAAGGTCTTTATACACCACTAAAAACATAGTTATGTATATTATATTGCCTTTCTGTCAGTAGATCCTCCTAAAATTTACACATCGCACCTTTAAATTCACACCTCAGGATATTCTTTTGATATATATTATTTCTGTACTATATACTCTCTTTAAAAGTATGCTAAAGTGAATTATTTTTCACAAGGGTATTATAAGATATGCCAGAAAAGACCTCATTCACACTTTCACTGTAGAATTTTTAAGGTCATATGTCTATATAAAGGGCTAGCAAGGATTTGTCATGCTCACGCCAGAAGTACAGTAAGAAGCTAAATTTTTCACCTATTAAAATTCATCTCTGGTTGGTTGAGGCCACTTGCTTTCCCGCAAAAATATTTGTGTATGCTTAAACTCTAGCATGAATCAGTACATGGGGACCAGGTGCAGCAGAAAAAAAAAAAAAAAACGTTTGCTTCATGTAGAGCTGCTTTGACCTGTCTGTATCCTCCATCCCCCCTGAAACCTATCGGTGTGTTTCAAAAGCCCTGTGCCGGCAGAATATAGCGGTTCAAATAACAAGAAGTGAATACAAAACAAGAGGGTCATGAGGGAAATACTAAAAACTGCAGCAGTGCAGGAGCTAAGGCCTCAATTTTTCACTATACCTCCTTTCATGCACACACACAAAGAATCCAAGAACAGGTTTAAGCTCTGTTCCAAAACCTAGTCAGCTGCATCAGTAGGCAGTATTTTAAGACATCATAGGTGGGCTCCTCACATGAAGGCTGTTCCAAAATGTGGTCAGTTTAATTATGCTGCTTCCTAAAATACTTTATTTTAGCCAAATTCTAATGCAACACCACATTTATTCTTTACAGAGAAGGTGATCCCAGTATGCACCAAAACAAAGTACAGAAAAATATGTCCAAGATCGTTGAGAAAAGATTGTTAAGATCCTTTAATTATATTTATAATTAATTAAAGACTGAAAGTAATAGCTTATAAAATATTAGTCCCTCACACAGTAATCCCAGTAAATTACTGTAAAATTACTAGAACGACTTTTCCAATAAAGACACAAATGTGCTGTTCACATCATTCCATCTTTTTACTGCTAAGATACCATTCACACATCAGTACCAAAATACCTGTAAACTCTGTGATGATCACACAGAATGTGGGTTTTGCTCTTAAAAACACAAGACTCATAATAGTCACTATAGTATTGCTGTTACTATAGTATGCAATAACTGCAGAGCCGCAGCGCTGATTGTCACGCATCCAGACAAAGATGTTTGATGCAGATGATCACTTAAATAACATTTAATAAACACCCTAATACATAGAAACATCAGCATGAAACTTCTACACAAAACAAAGAACAGAAGACAGCTGAGGGTTTAAATACACCTTGTCAATTAGAGATCGGTGAGACTCTAATCAACTGAACAATGAATAACTATGACAAGGAAAACGGAACAGAAAAACTTCAAATTAAAGCCGGTTTTCCACCATTGGCTAAACCGTTCTCTTTGCTTAACTGCTCCATTCCATGCCAATTTGGGCCAGCCACTATGGATATGGTTTCTTTTTTCACTGTTGCCCTGATATCAGAGCTCTTTGGAATGCAAAAAAAAAATTTAAAAAAAATGCATCAGTCATATATATAACATACATAACTTTACCTCATGTAAACGCAATACTTTGATCAAATGAATGTGATTAAGTTCATAATCGTAGTAACCATAATCTCATTAAGCTAGGTGGTGTACACCGATTTTAATCACAATAAACAGGCATGTAAACACATTAATTGCATTATTCCCGCTCTGACCAAAGTGCACATGTCCTCGGATGTACACGGATGCCCTGTGTTGTAATTTGTGTTTACATTGCTCAACTAGCACGCTTAGCCAGCTAGAGAGAAACTGGCAGCCAAGCAGCAGACAAGTGACCAATCCTGAGTGGTGACGTCACTTCATGGATTCTACCAGCACGGTTAGCCAACCGTACAGAAAATTCTGGGCCGAGAACTGTTTGTAATCATGCCGTGCCGTACCAGGCTCAAGTAGAAATTAGGGCTGCACGATATATCGCATGAGATTGTCACGCGCATTTCGTCAGTAAAGCCGGTTCCCTGATTACCGTAGATCACTGACAACCGTAGATCACTGACAAGCTACGCATTATCGCGTTCATATCGCAGATGAATCGCCTTTGATAATGAACGCGATATTGCGTAGCTTGTCAGTGAACTACGGCTCTGTCTATTAAATGCCGCTCCATTTGAAAGCAGGTGATGGCGATTTAGCAGTAATCAGGGAACCGGCTTTACTGACGAAATGCGCGTGAAAATCGCATGCGATATATCGCCCAGCCCTAGTAGAAATACAACTGGAACCATTCCTAACCGTTCTTAGAACCGTTTGGCCCAACGGTGGAAAAGCGGCTTAAGAGTCCCAAAATACATAGACCAAACTGTGACACTGATGAATGGAAAAGAAGGCAGGGTCTCGAGATCGAGACGTGGCGCAACAGTCAGACGTCTGTCTAGCACGTTTACATTGAAAAACAATGGAGTGGTGCAGGGATGACATTTTTGTAGGCCAACCCGGAAGTTAGCATCACCCTGGTTCCCTTGCAAATGCCCACTAAGATTTTTCCATTGGCTTTTGGATTATTGCAAAAAAATTCGCTCTGTGACTAACAAAAGCTTATGGTTCTTGTACATTTAGTTCCTCTTGATAATCTTCACAAATGATCACAACTTTTATGAATTTAGAAGCGTAAATACAATCAGCAGAAATCAAAAGCTAAACTTAGGCAATGAACAAACTACACCATGGCCTCGTAACTTCAGCGTTCACCATCACTAAGCTTCCGACAACTCTTTCAGTCTTTGTTTAAAAACAAAGTTTGAGTTATAATAGTTTGGAAGAGCGTGATTATAAAGAAAACTAGGCTGTGAAAGTGGACTTGTGAGTTAATCCATTCAGCTGATGACGTTTAATGTCCCGACGACCTATGTAGTCACAATTAGCCACTTGTTAGCAACCGCCTTTTACAAGACAAGTAAAAGCTTTAAAAAAAAAAAATCACAGGAGGATATTACTGATGTATTTTATATCATAGAATAAAATGTGAAAATATTTTTAGCATGTGTTCACCACAGACCTTATTTCAAGCATTTAACCAAAAACCCATTGACTTCAGGGTAATGAACCGGAAGTGCTAAAATGCTAACTCATTTCCGACACCACTCCATTAAAAGCAGCCGAACTTACCGTAAACGGCTCCAACAGAGCTTTATGATTGGCCCAAAACAGACTTCTTAAATAAGCATGTTCTGACCTCATATGTTCTCATACCAGTAATCCTGTTCTTTGTTCACAAACAGCATCATACCGGTAATTTACTGATAATGCTATCATACCAGGAAATTGCTAGAACTGATTTACTGGTATTTTTGAAAAGCTCCTGTTCACACATGATCTCTTACTGGGAATTTACCGGTAAATCAGGTCTTTTTATATAAATTTTAGGCTACGTAGACCATTCCAAATCAGTCATTACGAGGGTCTATATCAATTAGGAGACTGCCAGAGAGTGCAGTTGTCTATTTAGGCAGTAGACACTAGGAGGCAGCTCACTAGGTTTTGCAGCTAAAGTGTTAGACACACACGGATGTGTTCAATAGCTGGAAGATATGGGATATACACAATATGCCATGTGTTTATGTGGGCTTTGCATGAAAAGACCTTCTTTATAAATTTTCTAAATACTCAAGAGGTCTGTTCACCCTCATTGGGGGATTTGTAAGTAGGAAGCAATCAGAGAGGCTCATATAAGAGGTGTTTATAGACACAACAATGGCAGAACCTATATGCTGTATGCCAAGCCTATGAAATGAATCCTGCACTGGTGGCGAGCAAATCCCACTTCATACACCTACGGAGCCACATTCACGTTCATTCAGAGCATCTAATGAGTATCCTACATACAGAGCAGATGCACACATACAGATACAACACCATGCATATACACACACAATAGGCAGCACAATTGTATTTCTTTTGAATTTCTGAATGATCACATGTATAAATCTCTGGATACAAAGCAGAGTGTGAGAGAGAGGGTGTATATAAAATGGGATCCAAAGTCTGACACCACACTGAAAATCAGAGATGTGAAATAAAAAATATAATGAACAAGATATGTTGTATTATATTATTGTCAGCAAGGCTGGAAATAAAAACAGAAAATAAAAGCAGGATCTAATCGCATGCAGTTCTTTAATTAAAATAAACTCAAAATTGCGCTACTTCAGATTATCTGGAGACAAAAATACGGGAAACAACAACACCTATTATGAGACGAGATCTGACAAGCAACAACTGAAACTGAGGGCTATATATACACCAAGAAACACTAGAAACTAAACAAGATAATTAACAAGACACAGGTGAGACACATGAGGGCAAATCAAAAACCATGGCAAGAGCTGAAAATGAACAAAGCAAGCACAGGAAACTGAACTGAGAACATGGCAAAACTAACTCAAAGTCCAACTGAAGCAAAACACAAACACAGAGCAGATGCTAACAATGAATCGACAATCGATTAATTGTTGATAATAATTTAATCGATAAAACTTATCGATGGCCAATTAAGCAAGGTCATCATTAGAGTGCTAATGTATTCTAAGTGAATTAATGTCTTCAAGCCATGCAATGGATTAGGTAGGCTAGCTGTTTATTTCAAAACATAATTACTAAACTAAGTGTCCGAGAAACCCTCCAAACAAACCAATTTTACTGAACATAAGAACTACTTGTATAAACGGCACAATAAAAGTACACTGAATAAATAAGTAATAAGATCTTGTTTGATGAGTGATGATCTTCCAGCGATGTTTCAGCTGCGCGCTCCTATTCTATGGCGCATAGTAAATCAAGACCTGTCAATCTGAGTGATCTAAACAATCCAACCCAGCTGTCTAATTGGTTTTTACACATCATTCCTAACCACTATACCTGAGATATAGTTTCCACACTTTGTCATGATCATGACATGATTGGATCCAATAGCTTTAGCCAAGCAGCATGTCATATCACTCCATGATCAACGCATGCTCTTATATTGTGTTTGGGCTCATTTGAGACCACCTGCTCTAAATAATGATATGCGATCTACTATCGTTTACTAATGTTTCACAAAGTTACAAACAAAAAATGTGGTGCAAATGTATCATGATACTGTTTACATGTGCATAAGCTGAGCTTTTCAAACAAATACTCGGTATAGTTTGATCTCTAACAAATATGCTTGTATTCTGCTAATTGAGAGCTTTCCAATGATATATGACACAAGTCTATCTGTACATATGACATTTTCATGTAAAGCAGTTATTTTTTCATGCTATGAAAATAGAGCACTAATATGTCAGCAAATTTAAAAGCATTTGTTAAGTGATGGTCATATTTCCTATATTCATTGTAAAGCCAAGCTTCTAAGCTTTTTTCCTTTTTAATGTACACACAGCACCCCATATTGACAGAAAAACACAGAATTGTTGACATTTTTTGCAGATTTATTAAAAAATAAAAACCGAAATATCACATGGTCCTAAGTATTCAGACCCTTTGCTCAGTATTTAGTAGAAGCACCCTTTTGATCTAATACAGCCATGAGTCTTTTTGGGAAAGATGCAACAAGTTTTTTCACACCTGGATTTGGGGATCCTCTGCCATTCCTCCTTGCAGATCCTCTCCAGTTCTGTCAGGTTGGATGGTAAACGTTGGTGGACAGCCATTTTTAGGTCTCTCCAGAGATGCTCAATTGGGTTTAAGTCAGGGCTCTGGCTGGGCCATTCAAAAACAGTCACAGAGTTGTTGTGAAGCCACTCCTTTGTTATTTTAGCTGTGTGCTTAGGGTCATTGTCTTGTTGGAAGGTAAACCTTCAGCCCAGTCTGAGGTCCTGAGCACTCTGGAGCAGAATTTTTTTTTGTAACCTTGGCCAGATCTGTGCCTTGCCACAATTCTGTCTCTGAGCTCTTCAGGCAGTTCCTTTGACCTCATGATTCTCATTTGCTCTGACATGCACTGTGAGCTGTAAGGTTTTATTTAGACAGGTGTGTGGCTTTCCTAATCAAGTCCAATCAGTATAATCAAACACAGCTGGACTCAAATGAAGGTGTAGAACCATCTCAAGGATGATCAGAAGAAATGGACAGAACCTGAGTTAAATATATGAGTGTCACAGCAAAAGGTCTGAATATTTAGGACCATGTGATATTTCAGTTTTTCTTTTTTTATAAATCTGCAAAAATGTCAACAATTCTGTGTTTTTCTGTCAATATGGGGTGCTGTGTGTACATTAATGAGGGAAAAAATGAACTTAAATGATTTTAGCAAATGGCTGCAATATAACAAAGAGTGAAAAATTTAAGGGGGTCTGAATACTTTCCGTACCCACTGTATGTTGGTTAAGCAAGTGGTTGTTAAGAAACATGATAACTTAGTATCCTCTTTGGATTTAAGAGGTTAAAGTTAATGATTAATTGATCATTAATTTAAATAACGATTTCTTACAGGAATTTATGTACATTTCTTAAGTAGAGCAATGGCAGAAGCAAACGCACACCTTTTGAGGTGCAAGTTAAAAAAAGAAATGTTGTAAATACAGAGTATAACTGCACACTCACAGTTTCGGCAGACAAGCAGCATTTGTCCAGGTACAACTTATTACAAAATGGAGAACACCATTAATAGAACCAACAATTACTCACAAGTGACATCAATGACATCAAAATCAGTGTCCAATAATAAAGGCTGCTTGTCTGCTGAAATGTTGGAAATAATAAAAATACTTAAGTGAGTGTGCAGTTGTACTCTGTCTTTTTAAATTTATGTAAATTGACATCCCTAGTGATACTTGTATTATATTATACTGTATGTCATCAAGGTAGAAACGGCAATGATATTGGAATTAGATTCCTATGAATTGAAGAAAATTAGAGCAGGTAAACATACTGATTTCTGCAAATGAAGGACATATTCTGGAAAATTCTGTTCTTAAATGTCAAATGTCATTTTTTTTTTTTTTTTCTATTTCAGTAGAGTCATTTTCAGAGGTGGTCTCAGATATTTGGCTCCTACAAATGAAACACTATGACTTATGTGTAACCCCAGCCATTTTTCCCAACAAGCTCAGTTTGGCCACAATTAGCCCTCTTACCTCACAAAGCTTGTCTCTCAACCTCCATTAATATGAACTGCTCTTTCAAGCCTGGCCAATGAGAGAGGCCTTTAACACTCACACAGGATCAGCTCTGCATGTTCCCTTGAAATAGCTCAGTTTTGGCATGTGAAGGCAGTCCTTGATATACACTCGGGGGACAGAGTATGTGTTGGCTACATGGGCTTTACTGCTGCTCCTGCTTCAATAGTACATCATAAATAAAATATGACATGGTCTTCCAATTGGGACTAGTATAATGGACACAAATGCACAGATCAGGGAATAATCCTGGTATATGAAAGAGGATGGATTCTGGATGTGAGGTCATCATGACCTTATGTTTTTTCCTTAGGCTCTAAACCTGAGGGATAGATTAAGATTTTAACATTAACTTGGCCCCTTTTTAAAGAAAAATTGAACTTTATTTACTTTCTTAATCCTGTAAAATCTGACAAATTATAGCCAGAAAACAAAATATTATTTTTTAATCAGATTTTATATATATATATATATATATATATATATATATATATAGAGAGAGAGAGAGAGAGAGAGAGAGAGAGAGAGAGAGATCAGGCTTTTAATGGCAATTTATTGATCATAGCAAAAACATTTTTTTTCATCACATTTACAATCTTTGAAATTTTTTTTTTTTATTATTATTATTATTATTATTTAATTTTGATTTGTAATGGTGGAAAATAAATTACATGACCTTAGACAGTCATGAAAATAAATGAAAAATATGATACATGGCTTTAGGGTTAAACTCACTTTCTGGTATGGAACAGTTCCTTTCTACAATCTGTTACATTTCAGATGGAAAGAATCTAGTCTTGCCTTACACTGAAGGCTAAAAATCCTGTTTTACTCAGAAATATCAGACAGAATATCTTGTTTTATGTCTTGAAAGTCAAATTGGCTCTGAAAGCCATTTCATGTTGACTGTAAAATGCCCATAATTGACCACAGCACCACACATCCTTGTTAAAACCCATAAAGCATTTGCTGCTATACACCAAGCTGGTTATTCATAGTACAGTGCACAAAAACTGTAAGTTGCTCAGAAGAATCTCATCGTAAAGGCAGTCTATCACCTCAGCAGTGTCTTATATCAAATAGCCTGTATCTTTGGTATCCTTATGTCTGGATAAGAGGCTCGGGTTTACCTTGCTCTGACTGTGTGTGAAGTGTTTAATGGCTTGCAAAAGCTCCCTTGCTGTTATTTACGCCTAAAACTGTCTGTATCCATCTGAGCTGGCTGTTTCACCCATCATGTGAGACCACTCGGCTCTGGCTGTCTGTCACTGTAAATACTGCCCACAAGAGAATGATACTTCTATTTGCATTCCCAACCACACACTCACACAGTGCTGTCAACTTTAAAATGATTCAGAGTGAGGTTATGGGCTGGGGAAGCGTTGACCCCTCTCTTGTGTTAGAGCAGAGCGCTATATTACTATTATTAAAAAGTTATCAAAAGCCATGTTAATGTTTTGGGTTTTTTTATTTTTCATTTTATTCATGTATTTTTTTGACATGTATCATGGTATTACAATGAGAATCAAATATATCAAAGTACAGTGTTTAAAAAAAAAAAAAAAATTATAATAATAATAAAAATACCATGGTATGGTCTGTATAAAACCTTAAAGGGTTCTGCCAGGTGCTTCATATATAGAAAATTTTAGGGGTTCCCATGGATTTTTATTTTATAATTTAAGCAGCTCATACATAATCACAAGAAAAAAGTTAAATAACCTGTTAAACTTGAAAGTATTACGCAGTAATTTAAGAAATTTCTTCTTATGTAGAACCTTTTGGCGTGACGAGTTCTTTAAAATTGTGTCAAGAACCCTAGGGCTCTCTATAGCAGTGGTTCCCAACTTTTTTCGCAGGAGACCCCTATTTTAACATTCAAAGCCCTTAAAATTATAAACCTAATATTCCTTTAAATAATTTTTAAGAAACAGGATGAGTCAAAATGATTTTTTAATCAGCTCAATTAATAATTCTAGATACCTTATTATCTTAATTAGAATCAGAATTCTTTTAGAATGCACATTAGCTTATTTTCCATTAGCTTTACTTAACTTCTAAATTTATAACAGCGCATAAAAATTTGGTCTGAGTTTCACAGAATCAGTTTCAATGAAAATGTAAATCCATTCTCTGTCAGTAGGTGGTGCTTTTGTAACAGCAGATATAAAGCTGTTTCCCCGGTAACCCCATAAACAAAGCAGCGCTACACAGAGGGACGATGAAAAGAAAATGCCATCAGAACTTTTCTCAAGGCAGTCAGTTCCCTTCAGAGATACATTCATAGAATTCATTCATACTTCATATAATTTCCCTCAGAACTCTGTTGTAAAACCTCTCACTTCTTTCGCCATTTTTTTCAATCGAAACTCTCACTTCCTGCTGTATCTGCTTGAGTGCTTACTTTGCTTAGTACTGGACAGTATTTTTCGTGAGTTTTCCAAATTCTGGCAATCAAATACGGTTTTAATGATGATTAAAAATTTAAACTGTAATACTAACCGTCGGAAAGTGCATCATGGTTTATTGTCAAACTGGTAACTGTTTCGTCACTAACCCTCAAACTACAGTGAGCTTGGCGATCCCTCGTAAATCTTTAGCGACCCCTAGTGGGGGACCCCTACTGCTCTATAGAACGCCAATTAACCTTTTTTTTTTCTTCTAAGAGTAATAATATTTCATCATAATCTATTATGGTAATACCATGGCATACTTTGAATCAAAGTTCAAAGTCCATGGTATAATCATCTGGTAAGTCACCATGGTACCACTGCTTTTTGTAAGGAATGAGACTCAATGCTTTTTAAGTTAAATCTTAATATTGTTATTACTGTAGCCTTTTCTGTGCTTAGTTATTATTTGCAGAAAATAAACTTGGATTTGAATCCGCTTCCTTTGCTGAGAGTCCCTGTGTGTCCATGACCATCTGTTTAGCCTTTTGCTTGGAGTGGAGGAAATGACAGCGGTAGGCAACACCAGCACAATAGGCTTTTTCTGAACATGAATCGTATGAATTAAATAAATTCAATGGGTGGATGTTGTTGACCTTTAAAGTTTACCTTGCATAAAAATGAGATGTCAGGAAAAGAATCAAGCTGGTCGACTGCAGGATGTAAAGCCTTTGCAGGGGCCTGTAATGAATTTTATTTCTTAGTGCCCAAGACTTCCATTTAAACTAGGCAGGCAGGCCAGTTATGCACTTTGAATGAAAATTATGATTATGCAGTTTCAGCTAAGGCTATCAGAGTAATTCTTAGCTAATAACTCATTTGCTCAGTGGGGAGATATTAAAGGGAACCTAATTCAGATGTTATTTGCAAGTCGAACATTTATGACCCTTTTCATCTAGTGACTTCTCTCATGCTTAAAATGTGAATGAAGAGAGAGAGAGAGTGTTTTATGTGTTTGTTTTTTTTTAAATGAAATGAATCAGTCTACAGCACGACTTGTGATGCAATAATGTGACAAGTGGTGCCATTCCGCTGTGCTTGTTATTGTGGTTATACAATAACAGTATAAGTCGTGGCCTAATGATTATAGAGTCAGACCGGCAACCTGAAGGTTGTGGGATCGATTTTCAATACTGGCAGGAAATGACTGAGATGCCCTTGAGCAAAGCACCTAACCCACAATCGCTCCTCGGGCGCCACAGCAAAATTATTCTTCATTCTTCTACACTTAACAACTACCTTACTAACTTACTATTAATAAGCAGTAATTAGGAGTTTATGGAGGCAATAGACATAGTTAATAGTATGTTAATAGTCAGAATTGGACCCTAATCTAAATTGTGACAGAACAAGGTTTGTGACCCGTTCTGGCGAAATGAGTCGGAAGTTGCAACGTTCCATTTTAAAGGTGCCCTAGAACCAGTTTTTACAAGATGTAATATAAGTCTAAGGTGTCCCCTGAATGTGTCTGTGAAGTTTCCGCTCAAAATACCCCATAGTTTTTTTTTTATTAATTTTTTTAACTTCCAATTTTGGGGCATCATTAACTATGCACCGATTCAGGCTGCGGCCCCTTTAAATCAAAGTCCATCTGCCATTTTTCGCTATTGTTCTTGCTTGCTTACCTAGTCTGATGATTCAGCTGTGCACAGATCCAGACGTTAATACTGGCTGCCCTTGTGTAATGCCTTGAACATGGGCTGGCATATGCAAATATTGGGGGCGTACATATTAATGATCCCGACTGTTACGTAACAGTCTGTGTTATGTTGAGATTCGCCTGTTTTTCGGAGGTCTTTTAAACAAATGAGATTTACATAAGGAGGAGGAAGCAATGGAGTTTGAAACTCTTTTCCATGTACTGAACTCTTGTTATTCAACTATGCCAAGGTAAATTCAATTTTGGATTCTAGGGCACCTTTAAGATATTGTGATTATGTGGAAAAACAATGAAAAAATTGATTTCTTTTTTTTTAGCTATTTTCAAAGAACAGACATTCAAATATAATCTCCCAAAAGTTTCGTAGTCCAGATAACTGAGTAAAGGTATTTAAATGACTATTAAAGTTGACAAAGTTTTACTAAATTCGCTGCAAATGAACATTGCTTTTCTCAACTCCTCTCGTCACTTCTGAGTATTTCCCTATATTCCAGGTATCCCCTGAAACGTCACTATCTCTGCTCTCCAAATATGGTGTTAATCGTTGTATAAAACTAATCGAAAAGCTTAGAAATGTACACAAACAGTGACGTAAACACTGATCATTTGTCCGGCACGTGATTGGTCCAGCCATCCTCCTGTCAGACTAGCAGCGCTGAGCACTCTGTGTAAACTAGCTAGCAGATCTCCTCAGAAAGATAGTTCAATACTGTGTAGTGTAGTATACTGTGTGTAGTTCTGTTTATTAAAGGTCCTCTAAACGATGTCACGTGTTTTTTGGCCAAAACATTTTTTGTCACACACAGCAAACATCTCCTCACTATCCGCTAGCTGCCTGTCCCCTGAACACACTGTAAAAAAACGAGGTCTCTGTAGTCGCCACAAGCTCTGAAAATGGCAATAAAAACAAACTGGTGCAGCCTGGACCACGAAACATAATAAACATGCTCCAGCCAATAACCGACAAGAATGATTTTAAATGCGCGTTCATGACTGTTTCAGGAAGCACGGAGGGGAGGGGGAAGAGGAGGCGGAGGGAGGGTCTAGCTAGCCTCTGTTTTGTTTGACAACACTTCGAACGTCAACAGGAAGTTACTCCGCTCAGGATCGCTTAGAGAACCTTTAATTTGAGAAATGTTGCTGTCAAAAGAGAGCAAAGTCACCAAAGCGTTAAACTCACTGGGGGCTCTCTGTGACTGCGTCTACATGTGCGTGTATGCGCGAGGTGACAGTCAAGGATGCACACACATCTATACACACACACACTGACACACCCTCTCGCTCAAGCAGAAATGTAGCACCTCTGTTCAATCTTTCTGATTTTAGCAAATCTTCAATCTGGTTTAATAGCATTTATATATATACAAATGTCTTTGGTCAAATTAAGCTGTAAAAATATCTTTAAAACCGTTCAAGGTATGACTTTTACTAGGATATCATTTTAAAGCTTATGGTCTCCTCTTTCCATTGATACCAAAATCTCAATTTTGAAATTTGGGTCACTGTGACTGGATCAGGTCACATATATAAAGCTAAAGAGGAATTTTAAAGGTGCCCTATAATCAAAAATTTAATTTACCTTGGCATATTTGAATAACAAGAGTTCAGTACATGGAAAAGACATACATTGAGTTTCAAACTCCATTGTTTCCTCCTACTTATGTAAATCTCATTTGTTTAAAAGACCTCAGAAAAACAGGCGAATCATTAATATGTACGCCCCCAATGTTCAAGGCATTACACAAGGGCAGCCAGTAGCCAAGGGCAGGGAGCGTGCGATTTAAAGGGGCCGCAGCCTGAATCGTTGCATAGTTAATGATGCTGCATTAGTTAATGATAATTTAAAAAAATCTATGGGGTATTTTGAGCTGAAACTTCACAGACACATTCAGGAGACACCTTAGACTTATATTACATCTTGTAAAAACTGGTTCTAGGGCACCTTTAAAAACCACTATAACATAACTACTAAAACATAACTGAAATTAAAACAAAAACTAAAAATATAAAATTAAAAGCAAATTCAAAATATGAATAAGTACTATAATAATATATAGATAGTACTAAAATTGATCATGCTCTTGAGCAAAATAAGCAAGCCAACATTCAGTACAATCTATATATTTCATTCCATATGTATACATTAATCATATACAATATATATATATATATATATATATATATATATACAGTACAGTCCACTATTGGAACCACTAAGATTATATATATATATATATATATATATATATATATATATATATATATATATACTAAGAACTGTTTTCTATTTGAATATATTTCACAAAGTAATTTATTCCTGTGATGGCAAAGCTGAATTTTTAGCATCATTACTCCAGTCTTCAGTGTCACATGATCCTTCAGAAATCATTCTAATATGCTGATCTGCTGCTCAAGAAACATTTAATGTGTACAGTTGTACAAAATATTTGTGTACAATATTTTTTTTCAGGATTATTTGATGAATAGAAAGTTCAAAAGAACAGTGTTTATCTGAAATCTAATCTTTTGTAACATTATAAATGTCTTTACTGCCACTTTTGATTGATTTAATGCATCCTTGCTGAATAAAAGTATTCATTTCTTTAATTTCTTTAAAAAAAAAAAAAAAAAAAAAATTCTTACTGACCCCAAACTTTTGAACGGTAATGTATAATGCTACAGAAGCTTTGTATTTCAGATAAATGCTGTTCTTTTGAACTTTCTATTCATCAAGGAATCCTGAAAAAAAAAAAGTACACAACTGTTTTCAACATTGAAAATAATCATAAATGTTTATTGAGCAGCAAATCAGCATATTAGAATGATTTCTGAAGGATCATGTGACACTGAAGACTGGAGTAATGATGCTGAAAATTCAGCTTTGCATCACAGGAATAAATTACTTTGTGAAATATATTTAAATAGTACACAGTTATTTTAAATTGTAATAATATTTCACAATATTACTGTTTTTTACTGTATTTTTAATTAAATAAATGTAGCCTTGGTGAGCAGACGAAACTTCTTTTAAAAACATTAAAAATCTTAGTTGTTCCAAACTTTTGGACTGTACTATATATATATATATATATATATATATATATATATATATATATATTCAATACATATATATACAATTTCGAGAAAATGAAAGTGCCATTTTGAAGAGTGCAAATGTGCTCTAGCACCCCACAACTAAATCTGTAAATAAAATGAAACAATGGTAAACGGAAATATTGAAATATTCCTCAAATGTCATGTTTGGTAGCACAGTAACAACTTGACTTTAATTTGATTTCAAACCAATGAATTAGCAAAATGTATTACTCCACCCCTGGTTGACCAGTCCATTACATAACTAACACACAAATTCACATCTATAGAACATTTTGTCTATTCCACATATGACACTTCAGCTGGAACCTCAAATATGTTCTGCATTTTCACTATCAATGACTGGTGCCGCACCTGGTTTGGACTTGAAAGCAGTTTAGCATAGCAAAGCGAAAAGAAAAAAAGTTTTTCCAAATGAAGAGTCGAGTCATTTTATGTGGAATACATTATGTTCAACCCTGACAACCTGAAAGGGCACTCTAGAAATAAAAACATTCAAGTGATGCTGATTGAAAACCAGTTCAAATAAGACTGCAGATTTCTCATTCATACTTGCATGCTTTTATTTCTACTATTTTAAATGTCTGTTTTAAAGCAAAGGGTCTCAGTGGAAAGTTTCTCCTCACATATGCTGTTTTGATCGAAGCGTGAGGGAAAGAGAGTGGAGAGAGAGCTGCATAATCTTTGCTTTATTCCTGTCGGCCACAAGGGAAATAATTTACAGTTAGTTGTGCAACATCCCTGCAGCGTTTCTATCCAAAATAATGAATTGATTTTTCTTGGAAAGCCATTGTGAAGCCAATGTGCTCTTTAATTGGCTTCAGCTCTTGAGATGTAATTGAAAGCATAGATTTATTTGCATGTGTCATCTAACAGGAAAACTTTTAAATTAGGAAGCTCAGGACAGAGTATTTTAAAAGTTAATCCATTACTCTGAAGTAGTCTAGTATAACTGCCTTAGCCTGAGAGCTTTATACAAAGTGATTGAGAACGCCACAAATGACGCTGTTGAACGTGTACATTCTTTTCTTCAAGCTTCATACGTTTTACAGGATGTATTCTTCTCTTTTACTTTTTTTTTATTGACCTTTTAGATGTAGATTCATATCCAGGTTAAGCCTTTATTCCAGAAAAGACGTTTAAATGCTTCACAGCTATTGGAATATTCCTGTATGTAATCAAAATATTGCTTTATCTCTTGTGGAAATACTGGTGATGCTCTTGCCATTTATTTTAATTCATTTTAGTAATTCAGCTCATTAATTCTCATTCATGTCCTTGACACAGCGCACAAGATACAATTAACTGGAAAATGTAGGTCATAACACTGTTACGGCGCTTTCACCTGTCTGTATATTGATTTATGTTAACTTCTTTTAATATGTTTAAAAAATGCAACCACGACTATGCCAGGTTAAAGGGATAGTTCCCCCCAAAATGAAAATTAAAGCATCATTTACTCACCCTGGTGTTGTTCTAATGCCGTATGCCCTTCTTTCTTTTATGGGCCACAAAAGGAGAATTAAAAAAAAAAAAAAATGTTCTGCTCATGCTCATTCCTTTAATGTCAATGAATAGCGACCAGTATCGAGCTTTTTAAAAAAGACACAAAAATATCTCAGAATGATCCCATGCGACACATGCCGTTTATTCCGAATGTTCTGTGGGTATAAGAAAGGGTTTGGTGAAAAACAAACCAAAATTGAATGTAGTATTCCATGAAATTCTTGACCTTGGCCATTGATCTTCTGTGCACGGCTACGTGCGCATTCGCAAGACTCTATAAGCGCCGCGCAGTTCACTCCGTCTCACCCAAAAGCACACAAGTTGTGAGAAATCAAGGTTAAAAACACAACATGAAATACAAACCATGTACCTTCTTCTCTGAGGTGAAAATATCTGTTGCGTTTAATGTAACAAAACGTTATCGCATTTCATGTTGTGTTTTTTGTTAATCTTGATTTCTCACAACTTCTCACGAATGCGCACGTCAGCCAAGACTAATGGAATTTTGTTAAATAATACATTAAATTTTGGTTTGTTTTTAACCAAAACCTACTGTATACCCCAAAAACACTTGGAATAAACTTGTGGCACGGGATCAATCTGTACTCTAAAAAAATGCTGGGTTAAAGTTGGGTTAAAAATGGACAAACCCAGGGATTGGGTTGTTTTAACCCAGTAGGTTGGGCAAATATTTAACCCAACCGCTGGGTTTGTCCATTGTTTTATTTAACTCAACTATTATTTAAAAATTACTGTTATTTAAATCAATTATTAGTATGATTATTATATCAATTATCAATTATTATTTAAATCAAGTTTTGACAATAAGGTAAATACATTTACATGGAACATAATCGGTTGATTTCAATGTAAATCAAAGGTTCTACGAAAGTTATGCGAGTTCCAAAAAATAATGCTGAAAAATAACCAAATATTTGAAATGCAGCATTTCAGTTACTCAAAAAAAAAAAAAAAAAAAAAAAAAACTTCAGACAAACCAAGCACATAATTTGAGTTAGATTACTGCCTCTTTGAGTTCAAATTGGCCTGTACTGGTTTTGTGGTTCATACCCATTTGCACTCTTCCCAGCAGGCCCGGAGTGGCCATAGGGAGAATTCCCAGTGGGGGGCTCATAAATTGGACCAACAGTACCACTTAGAAATAAAGGCTGTTTTAAACAGGACTCAGAAAGTGCAAGTGACCATTTCATTTTCAGTGAGAGAGACACAAAGAAAGCGGCATTAAACTCCTGGGCTGAAAATGGGCCCTACTCCGGCCCTGTTTCCCAGCAGGCACTGGGGCATGAATAATGAATATGGTTGCATTGTTTGACAGTTTGCCAGTTTTATCTACATTGTTATGGATGTCAGGTTAAATTTGTTCCTCTTTTCAAATGATTGTTGTTTGTAACCCTTGTTGTGATTCATGTTGAAAGCGCTGACATCCGTTTGTGGCACCTTAAGGTATTTTGTGTGTTGTTTTTTTTTTTTTTTGTCTTGAGAGTGTTTATGTGATGAATATTCATGTCATGTCATGTTTTTTGTTTTGTTTTTTCCCAGTTCTACAATATTGAATTATTCGGTAGCACTTTAGATTAGGGAACACATATTAACTTTTAACTAGTTGCATATTACTAGCATATTGGCTGCTTATTAGTACTTACTTACAATCAATAAGCAGTAAATAGCAGTTTATTGAGGGGAAAACTCCTAGTTAATAGTGAATATGTGCTCCATAATCTGAATGTTACCAATTATTCTACAATAATCATGCATGATGTAATTATCATCAAAAACACACATATTTTAAAGAAGTTGCCTTTGAAAATCTGCATGAGGAACACATTCCTGGGTCTTCTGATTTCAGGCGTCTCAACGAGTTTCAAAACCAGTCGACCGGAATCTTTGCTGATTGGATATTTTCTTTTGAAAGAGGGAAGCTCATGGCTTTCGACTTGAATACAGATCATGTTTTATACTTTCTTATGCAGTGTAGCACTGACTCCAGGGCTTTCCTGAACGTTCAGACTTTTGGAGCAGTGAACTTCTACTAACCTCCTGACTCATGCTCTCGCTTTTCTCGTCCCTCTCTCTTTCTTCCATATCCAGGACACTGAGATTATCAACACGGCAGTTCTTACTGGCCGAACTGTGGCCATCCCTGTCAAGGTGGTTTCCATAGAGATAAACGGAGCAGTCACTGATGTGTCATCCTTTGTGCAGTGCAAGTCATTCAATGAGGACATTGTCAAGGTATGTCACGCCCATGTTGAGAGGTGTAGTGAACTAGGATGTCTTCTACTATTCTCATAATCAATTGCGGACAGCTTAAGAGACCATAAAACGACCATCAAAACCTCATTTAAGATGAGTTTATATGCTTCTGTGGCCACTGCTTCAATGATCCCCTAGAGGGATCGATGCATTTTCAGTCTCAGACAGTACATCAAAAGTGTTCAGCGCTCAACAGAACAACATCTCCCACTGAACAGCAGCAGAGGTCACACACTTGACCTGTGTTTAATGATTTTAAATGAAGAGCCTCTTTGAAAGCAGTGCAATGCTATTTTTATTATTGTCAAAACTTGTCTTGTTCAGACTAATGGAAAGACTACAATACAATACGCATTTGAGTTTTTATTGTGTTACACTTTATCTATTTGCATCTGTAGATTTCAATTACAATGCATTTCTTTAATGGTAGTTTTCGCAAAATCTGTTTTTCTGTTCTTTCTCATGCACTGAGAAAGAAATCTCCACTTCAGTAGCACTTACATATCAAACCTTCCAGTTTTATTTGAGCCGTGTTTCCACTTCAGGAACTTTCCCCAGGAACTAGGGACTTGGGGTGGTACTCGGTGTATTTCAAATGCAGGAACCAGGGTCTAAATGAAGTTCCGGGTAAAACTTTCCCCCTCAGAAAGTCCCTTCTCATGAGGTAGTACTTTTTCAAAGTTTAGGAACTTTCGGGGGTGGAACTTGGGTGCTGAACATGCTGATTGGTTGAGTTTATGCAGCAGTTTGATTGACAATTTTAGTAAATTTACTATTTTATTAAAATGACAATTTTATACAATTTTCCATTTTTTAAAGTCTGTTGTGGTGTGTGCAGTTGGAGCCATCTAATATTTAAATCAACAATGGAGTTAAAAAAATACGACGATGGGCCGACGACGATGTTCAGGCTTTATTAAGCTTATATGCAGAGGACGAAATCCAGCGGGAACTGGAAAGTTGTGCGCAGTCTGACGTCACTGGACTTAATCTTCAAAGTATTTTAGAGCGTGATGGAAACGCAGACAGCAACAAGTCTGGGGGGAAAAAGTTCCCGGGGCAATTTGTTCAGGGTAATTTCGGTGGAAAAGCGACTTTGGTTTTTACAGAGGGGTTTGTTCATATACCAATATGGACATATTCATAACATTATGCATTTTTTTTCTGGCCTTTGACAGTATTATATCATTTTTAGTGTGATAAAGAGTAGGGATGCACCAATGTATTGGCCAATAATTTGTATCGGCTGATTAAAGTTATAAATTTCAGAACAGCTGATGATCAGGGTCAATTATATCCTGTCAATCAAAAGGGTGTGGAAAAAACATGTCAGACCGCAAGTCATTCTGTGTGCAAAGAAAATCTCTATTTTGTTGAATTTAGGGCAAGTTAGTGTGACTATAACGCATTAACAGTTAAAAAAATTAATAAAATACTGATTTTAAAATTTGACCCAATGAATCACCCGTAGTTCAAGCCAGGGTTGCCATGGATGCCAGGTCTGCGGTTTTTCCCTATACCAAACATTAGTTGTAGTGCACCTCCCATCCAATAATCGCAAAGAGATTTGTGCTTTTTTACTTCTGTTAAGAAACAAAGTCCCATCTTTCAAATTCTTTTTTATCGTGAAATTCAAACAATAAATTAACAATAAACAAGCGGCAGCACAGAGCGCATTTTTCTTCCGTTTTAATTATAATTTATTTAGTTATCTCCAAAAACATGCATGAATATTGAAAGATACAGTACAACTTATTGAAATCCCTATCATGTCACATGTAATCACTTAATGTGTTTCAACTGTGGTTGAGCTTGTGAACAATGTGACAGTGTGTCACTTAAGGCTGCATTTACCTCAGCAAAGTTATCCAGTGTTCACAGTTCGTAAGTTAGCTATAAAAAAAACATTAGAGAGGAGCTTATTTACTGTTAATTATATATGTATGTTTGAATATTTGCCATGAAGACAGGCGCTTATGAAAACTACCTTATCTGCAACTGAGTTGTATACAAACATTTCAGTTCTTATTTGAGTCTAATTATTATATCTGAAAAGAAACAGCAGTTGAATATAATACCTCTGTTGTTAAATGTGCTAAAGAGGATGTTTTGTTGTATACGTTTTTGCAATATTACTTGAAACTGTCTTTACTAACTGATAAAAGACTATTTATTAGGTGCACTGAAAGGAATAATATTAATATACATCTGTGCACGAGGTAGGACCTTAAAAACATCAGCCAATTTGATTGCGTAAACGATTGGCCCTCTGGCTTGTCAATCACTGCCATGTCGTTCCTTGTGCGAGACGTGCGCGGCTGCGTGCTCCAGTGACTTTCCACACTCTACAGGCGCCGCATGCAATGTTTTTGTCCGGAGACAGGAGTAACAACTGCAGATTATGAGTTACCTGCGGTGAGTCTGACATAATGAATCCACTAACACAACACAGCGAATGCCGGTCTTAAACAAACACTTGTGTTTCAATACTCGTGCACGAGTTTTGGGAGGCGTTCCCTCGAAATGAGCTGTGAAGGAGGAGGGTTGTTCTTACACATGCGCTCATTTCAAAAACTCACTAACAGTCTTTGGTTTCTCAGTCGACGAAAAGATCCTCTTTAGCACCTTTAATTGTAACCTCTAATAATACAGTGTACCAAATGAGAGGGTTCCCTATATAGTTTGCAGCATTATTTGTGAGTTTTTTTTTTTTTTTTTTTCCTAAAGAAAAATCAAACTATTGGTATCGGTATCGGCAGATATCATTCCGAATAATCGGCTGTCGGTAACGGTGGGAAAATTTAGTATTGGTGCATCTCTAATAAAAAGAGAAAACATACTGCTAGATTACAATAACTGTTTATTATATATTATTGCATTTTTAAAATTGTTTCTATTTGTTTCCTAGTTTATGTTTATTAAAATAGATTTTATACAAATAACTTTTATTAATAATTCGGTGAAATACTAGTGGAAATAGCTTATATTATATGGCAGGGGGGTGCTTTGAAAATTGTGTTAGCAAGAGGCCTTTAGGTCAAAAAGGTTGAGAACTACTGCTTTAAATGCTCATATCAAGTTCTGTCTCAAGTAATCCCTTAAGATTGTGTATTTGAGTCAATGAATGAATTTATTTCTCTATATTTGCACAAGGGAGCAGTTGGTTCCACCTGAGGACTGTAAATACAGGCTGAAAACATTTTGCAGTGTCCTTTGCTGAAGGAAACCGTAATTTCAACAATCTTCACCATCTGTTCCATAGCACGACAAAATCTGAATGTAGAAATCCAATTCGACTATAAACCGTATCCAAAATGTAGAGAAATAATAATATGCCTCAGAGTGTCATCTGTCCGCCAAGATTGAGATCCATAAGTCATCCGAGACGGGCCGTGAGGGCATTCGTTGTTTATCTGTTTTAAGATTCAGAATAGCCTTGTGTGCCGCAGTGCCTGGGCAGAGCATTAGCTCTGGTGTTATTGAGTGGGTTTGCTTGGCCGCCTGGGCTATTGAACTTTGGAGGCTAATTCAAGATGAGCCCTTCAAGCTGAGACAACATGAGTCCTGACAGTTCAATAAAATGCTCTGTGCAGTGGCAAAAAAAAGCGTCACGCAGAAGGCAAAGGTTACAGCGCCCAGTAACATCTTTTTGCTTATCTTATTCAAAAGGTACAGTAGTCACGGGTATCTATTGTAACAGGGCTTATTGGCTTTTACTTCTGGATAGGGACACCAGAACAGATGGTTACATGCATAACTGTGAGAATGACGTTATATGCTGCATGCATAGAAATGACTTTTAAAATCATGTTTGCCGCAGGTTCTACATACAGGCTGGTAATAAAACACTCCCATAAGACCAGCGAGGTGTATTTTTTGAAATTTTTGCACACATTTGGATGGTATAGTTATTTGTTGGTGTCTTTGTTTGTGTGTGTAATGAACATCTACATTACTCTGTGTATTATATATATGAGTGTTGAATGATGAGGCCCTGTGGGGCTTTGTGTTCGGGAGCAGGAAGCTGTGAACAGTCTCACAGGCCATCTGAGAGCACACGTTCTCATTCCATTCCATTCCATTCCATTCCGCTGCATAGCCAGAATCCTCACTGCACACATTCCCAACACAACAAACACATTTAGACATGAATCGCCATGTATAGATGAGTCACATAATTTGATTCCGGTTCAGTGACGGAATAATATATATAATGTATAATATTAGCAAATGTCATGTTATTATCTTCAGCCTTTAAAGATGATGTTTTTAAAAAAAAGTTTCAGTCCTGGGTGCTGATTGGTCAATACAGAATTCCAGTTGTGCTATGAAATACGCAAAATAATAACCGCTTTGATGCAAGTCTTTGTTGTTTACCATTTCATATGTAATATACATGGTGGAAGGATGGCACTTAATGTATTTACTTTATATAATAACTTTTTAAAAGTTTGTCTGATACAGATAAGCCAATAATTATTTAAAAAAGCATTTTATGTTACGTATGGTAACCAACAATATGGCTTTATTAAAATATTCATATGAATACTATTTTTTCCTTTATAGAAAATACTGTTTTGTCTAAAATAAACTAACATTAAAAACTAAAACAGTCATTTAATTGTTACCTAAGTGAATTTAGATATCAGAAAATGTTGAGATTTGCTAAAGATTACATTTAACAGTGTTGTTAATTTATTGCTATTTTTTAAGATTAACATTAAGTAAGTGTTCACACAAATAAATATAAATATAATTAAAGCTGCAAACAGTGATGAAAGGGCCCTCGCACCCGGGGCCACTGCCACCCAGTGGCCTTAGGAGAACAGTGAACAGTGGACGACATGCATGTAAGTGAGTAAATACAGGAAAAATATGGCAAATGAGTAATTTCAAAGTGCCACACTTCCTGCTGCCAACAGGTGGTGCTTTGACTGTTACTGAATATTGTCATGTAGATGTCTTTAGGCCAGGACTATTATCAAACGTGAAGTTTGGAGCAGATTGGACATTGTATGCCTGAGTTAAAACAAATTCCTGTTTCGTGGCGTTAAAGGGTTAGTTCACCCAAAAATGAAAATAATGTCATTTATTACTCATCCTCATGCCGTTCCACACCCGTAAGACCTTCGTTAAACACGCTGATTCATTTATGCTCCGATGCTTCCTGAAGCAGTGTTTTGAAATTGGCCATCACTAAATAAGTCATTATTTTGTTTTTTTTGGCACACCAAAAATATTCTCGCCACTTTATAATATTAATATTGAACCACTGTACTCACATGAACCGATTTAAATATGTTTTTAGTACATTAATGGATTTTGAGAGAGGAAATGTCATTGCTCCCTATGAAGGCCTCACGAGCCATCGGATTTCAACTAAAATATCTTAATTTGTGTTCCGAAGATTAATGAAGGTCTTACGGGTGTGGAATAAATGACAGAATTTTCATTTTTGGGTGAACTAACTTTAATAGCATACATTAGCACTTAGCCAAGTGTTGCATGCACGTGGCACTATGACTAACTGAATATTGCCATGTAGATGTCTTCAGGCCAGGACTCTTATAAAACATGTGAAGTCTGGGGCAGATTAGACATTGTATGCCTGATTTACAATAGCTTCCACTTTTATAGCGAAACATTGAAGTTTGTCAGGCCGCCACGGTCACGCCCTTCAATCTTCACAATTTAACATCGCAAAGGCCTTAAGATTAGACTAACCAAATTTGATGTTGGTCTGATTAAAGCTCTAGGAGGAGTTCGTTAAAGTATAACATCTGGAAATGGCAAAAACTGCACAAATTTTGCAGAGAAAATTCAAAATATCTTACTTCCTGTTGGGTTTTCAGATTTTGCACCCTGGGACTTTTTTGTAGGTATTGGGATGTGTCTACCGAATTTCATACCTGTACGTGAAACATAGCGCGAATGGCGCTTAATTGAAATTTTGTAGGTGGCGCTATTGAGCAATTTTGCCACACCTAATTCTGAAACCCATATCAGACGTACATTTTCACCACTTCTGATGCTTGTGCAAAGTTTCATGAGTTTTCAAGCATGTTTAGGCCCTTAAAAATGCAATTAATTTTGAAGAAGAAGAATTGACAGCAATTACAATAGGGTCCTCACACCATCAGTGCTCAGGCCCTAATAGGAGAAATAAGCATACAGTAATAAAAATCCAATATCGGTCAATACCAATCTATTCTAATCTACCTAATTTAACTTTTAGTACAGCGCACTTTCGCAATGACTATATTCACAATATAGCTTGGCCTCTTGAATGTTATTGCCTAAATTTAGCATGGAATGCTGAATTGACCAATCAGTATTCAGGACTGGACCTCTCTATTTTATAATAATAGTTTAAGTGTGAAATCATTCTGTTCCTGTAGCTGTCACACTAAATCAAATCATCAGTTTCTGCTTCAAGCTGTAGGCAGTGTGTTCGTCTTTAATAGTCGGCCTTCGAATGATACCATCAACACAGATAAAAGTGCATCTGCTTAACTGTGTGACGGCAGCCTGGATGGTGGAGAGTTACAGGGGGTGTTTGTTGGATTAAACACAGGCGGGTGTGTAGAGCTGGAGGCCTCTCAATGGGCAGCACATCCTGACCTCGCCCCTGCCACTCCTCTGGAACCACGCAAGGTGCCAGGGCAGATTAGTGACTCCGTGGAACTCTGACTGCTGGCTGGCACATAAAAAGTACTTTCAGCTGGCCCCTGCTGGCTAGTGACGCCCACAATCCTTAACTGCTTTTGACTTAAAATTATCCATCCAAGTTTATTAGAAGCCCCAGGAGCAAGTGGGTCAAGACTGAGCTCACATCAACAGAAGTGGCACAGCAGGAACACATTTATGAGACTGTAGAGTGCACTGGGAACCAGACAGGACATGAGCAACACTGCAAATGACTGCTGCTTTTGTTGTGTGCCACCCACCCACCCACACTATTGATAGTAACAATTGTGACCGTTTTTATTGGGCTAATTAGTATTAATATTACTATTAAACAATAGTTCAACCAAAAATGAAAATTATTTTATCAGTTTCTCACCCTCATGTCATTCATGTTCATTCTCTCTTACAAGAAAATATTTTAAGGGAAAACCAAGCTGCTTTGTTCTATACAACATAAATGAACAGTTATTCGTATTCATAATTTAAAATTACAAAAATGGAAAAAGACTTGGTATATGACTTGGTATTCAAAATTTGAAAAGCCATACAATAATCTTGTAATGAGCAGAATTAATTTTGAAGGTTCAATGTGTGTAATTTCCTCTAGCAGTGCCAAATGGCATTGTAAAAATAATCACTGTTTAAAACAGGTTTCCTGAACACTCCCACTGTCTACCATTGGTCAAGTTAACACATGGTACAGCCCTGAACTTTCGCCATTGGTTGAGCTAACATTGTGGTGTCTGGCTGATTGGGATGCAAAGAGAGCTATTTTCTGAAACCACCACATAGTGTTTTTGACTTAAAGGGGACCTATAATGCCCTTTTTACAAGATGTACAAGATGTAATATAAGTCTCTGGTGTCCCCAGAATGCGTCTGTGTAGTTTCAACTCAAATATGCCACAGATCATTTATTATAGCTTGTCAAATTTGCCCCGGGTGTGAGCAAAGACACGCCATTTTTTTGTGTATGTCCCTTTAAATGCAATTGAGCTGCTGCTCCCGGCCCCCTTTCCAGAAGAGGGTGGAGCTTTAACAGCTAGCACTTTGGATACTCAACAACAACAAAGCTGGAGAATCTCACACAGCCAAAATGAGGATTGTCAGTAACGGTGTTCAGCCTTACATTGTTCAAACCGGAGTCGGACACTGATGGAGAGACTCAGGAAGAAGTTACAACTTTTAGAATGCATGTGGACGTTTCTGAACGGTTAGTGAATACATTTATGTAATTGCTGTGGAGTTGATTCAACTCATTGACTAGCACGTGTCGTCATGTTATTTTTTATTTTTTTTGCAAATCCAGCGTTGAATTGACCCTCGTTTGTGAAGCATTTTGGCGTAAAAAATGACGGCATGACAACAACACTCTACTTACAACAACTCTTTATTTTCTCTAAAGCAGCCCAACATTGCCTCACCCCTTTTGTTGCATGTTCCTGGGGGCAGGGTTTATGTCAATTTTGGGGTTTGTGATGCCACCAACCCAGGAAGAAGCATGTTGTAGTCTCTACCAGCCATTTGTTGTAGTCCTTAAAAAGCTGTTGTTTGATGTTGTTTATGCTCAAACAGCAACATTACACACTAACTAAAGTTAAGGAAATCATAATCAAGGACCCCTTTAAAGGGGATAGTTCACCCACACGTTTTTTATTTTTCATCATTTACTCAGCCTCAAGTTATTGTTGTTGTTTTTTCCATACTATGGAAGTCATTGGGGCCCATCAATTGTTTGGTTACGCATGTTTTTCAAAAAATATCTTCTTTTGTGTTCAACAATTCATACAGGTTTGGAACAACTTAAAGGTGCCATAGAATGTAAAGTTGAATTTACCTCGGCATAGTTGAATAACAAAAGTACATGGAAATGACATACAGTGAGTCTCAAACACCATTGGTTCCTCCTTCTTATATAAATCTCATTTGTTTAAAAGACCTCTGAAGAACAGGCGAATCTCAACATAACACCGACTGTTACGTAACAGTCGGGATCATTAATATGTACGTCCCCAATATTTGCATATGCCAGCCCATGTTCAAGGTATTCGACAAGGGCTGCCAGTATTAATGTCTGGATCTGTGCACAGCTGAATCATCAGACTAGGTAAGCAAGCAAGGACAATGGCGAAAAATGGCAGATGGAGCGATAATAACTGACATGATCCATGATAACATGATATTTTTAGTGATATTGTAAATTGTCTTTCTAAATGTTGCTAATGTACTGTTAAATGTGGTTAAAGTTACCATCGTTTCTTACTGTATTCACGGAGACAAGAGCCGCCGCTTTTTTCATTTTTAAACACTTGCAGTCTGTATAATTCATAAACACAACTTCATTCTTTATAAATCTCTCCAACAGTGTGTAATGTTAGCTTTAGCCCGTTAGCCACGGAGCATAGCCTCAAACTCATTCAGAATCAAATGTAAACATCCAAATAAATACTGTACTTACATGATCTGATGCATGCATGCAGTATGCATGACGAACATTTTGTAAAGATCCATTTTGAGGGTTATATTAGCTGTGTGAACTTTGTTTATGCAATGTATTTATAGAGTCGCGAGCTCGGGGGCAGGGTGCGCGAGGATTTAAAGGGGCAGCAGCCCGAATTGGGGCATATTTAATTATGCCCCAAAATAGGCAGTTAAAAAATTGAATAATAAAAAATCTATGGGGTATTTTGAACTGAAACTTCACAGACATATTCAGGGGACACCTTAGTCTTATATTACATCTTGTGAAAACGCGTTCTAGGGCACCTTTAAGGGGAGAATTTCATTTTTGGGTGAACTATCCCTTTAAAAATTATTTATAGTTCAGTCAAGACAACTCTCAAAATAGGTTTTAACAGCAATATTTGATAGGAATTGAGTATAGGTAAAATTGATCTTGTTCTGCTACACTGCTGCTACTGCAAGATTAAATAGGGAGAACCCCATAGCAGATCTAGACAGGTGGTGCTGGGGAGGATGTAGGTTAAAGAAAATTATCATAGTGCACGGTACTGAGGTGGACCAGTTTGGGAAGGAATAAATAATGTTACGTAGAACATAGAATCAGCTACTTGGAAGAGTTTCACGACTGACCTATATATCTGTGTTACATATTGAAATGGAATAGGAGAAAGTATCATCAACTAATAAAACTACTACTAATAATAATAAATGTAATCTATAATAATTTAAACTATCAAAACCGTGAGGTTTTTTCACATCTAGATTTAGGCCAAGCAAGGAAATGTTTCATTTGAACATGAAAAGTGCTCTCTGTACCTCCCCCTCACTGCTGTTATCCTCTCTGCTCTCTCAGATTTTTCAGCAGTATTATTCATAGTTTTTCCCACTGAATAACAGTCCCTTCAAAAAAGAAATGAAGTGGGCAAGCAGAGTTTTCCCGCAGATTCTCCTAAAGGCCACTGGGCAGAGAGCCATCTCCTCTGATCAATTCCCCATATTGATGGTATGGATAAGAGAGGGAGCTGTCTAGCAGACCTACATATTTTATTTCACAGATATCCCCCACTATGATGAATCTCTAGTCTTGGATAGACTGCAGCTCCCGACCTCCATTCGAGGAAGATTACGTTCTCTGATTACAGTGTCAGCTGCCTTAGACCCCTAGATAAATCATAGATGGTACCCCAAAGCAAAGCTTCAGCTATCTATTACAGTAAATAATTTATTATTAAAGACTGCTGAGTGTACATATGAAATGTGTTGGCAGACTAGAAGGAATAACAGGGGGGAAAAACTATTCTTTTAGTTTTCTTTGGTATCCCTTTGAGTGTGTTAATGAAATTTTCACAACTTGGAGATTTAAAGATGTTTGCGTGTGTGGTGTGTTCATTAGTGTGTCTGTTTGTGTGCTCCGAAAAAAAGGCAGAATGCAGTGAATAAAAACTGCTGCTTCTGGGAAAAAAACAAAAAACAAAACAATGCCTCAGGAAAAAAGCTGTCAGACCCAGTTCCTATGGGGTGTTATTTTAAGAAACATGTTTAGAGTAAAAAGATCTCTTTTGCAATTTAAAGATACTTTTGAATGCATCATTTTCATGTTTTACGTGATGCTTTTAAGAGTGACTCAGAATGTAACTCAGTAACCCTTTCTGGTGCTAATTGATAAAAAAAAAAAGAAAAAAGTAACACTTTATTTTAGGGTCTTTTAACTAGTTGCTTATTAGCATGCATATTACTAGAATATTGGCTGTTTATTAGTACTTATTGAGCACATATTAATGCCTTATTCTGCTTGACCTTATTCTACATTCTTAATCCTACCGAAACCTAAACTTAACAACAACCTTACTAACTATTAATAAGCAATAAATTAGGAGTTTATTGAGGGAAAAGTCGTAGTTAATAGTGAACACATGTTCCTTATACTAAAGAGGTACCAAAAATTATTTGAAACTGGGCCTGTCAATTAATTTAATGTGTTAATGTGATAAAATGTGATGCATGTGGTTAAAAAACCATGCATTTAACACCTTACCCATATAATACCACAGGCTACTTGGCATGGCAAACCATACTTACAGAGTAAGTGGGGAGTTGTTCACGTAGGATGCATTCATGGTTTAGAAACAGCTGAACGTAGCACAATGCAGTGGTCTGTTGGACTGCTTTTACTTGACACAGCTTCTTAAAAGCATGTTGCTCATGGCGTGAGATGCTGAAAAAAAATGCCCTAAGCCCTTTCAGTTCCCATCTGAGCCCACATTTCGGTGATGAGTTGCTGTGTACACTATCAGGCATTAGTCTGCTGTTGAGTCTGCATCATTTTGGGGGATTTGTTAGCAAATATTGATATGTAATTATTTTTTATTTATTCAAATAAGTGAATAAATTCACCGCCCTATTTCAAACCGACATCCATTTGCAGCTGCCCATGAAAAGCTTTTGTTTTGTGCAGCCTCTCCAGAGAATGCAGTGAAAGAAATCAAATCTCTCTTTGCTTTCCTCAACAGGTGTCCATGAACTGTGACTATGTGTTTGTGAATGGAAAAGAGACGCGTGGCTCCATGAACGCTCGGGTGATTTTCAGCCATGAGCACCTGAGTGCTCCTCTTGAGCTCACGGTCTGGGTGCCTAAACTGCCCCTTAAAGTGGAGCTCTCAGACAACAGACTGAGCTTCATCAAGGGCTGGAGGGTGCCAATCTTACCCGACCGCAGGTAAGACACACCGGCGATCTGTTGTTCAAATATACTTTCGCCCTGAATGCTGTCTATGAATATTAATTTCTCCAGTAGCACTTTTGATGCATGTTTTCTTTTTTTGTGTGCTTGTTTATTAATGCTTAATAGGTGTTTGTGAGAGCGATAAAACAATGTTACAGTTTAATTAGTGGACTTGTTAAACGCTTTAAAGCTAGGTCACCAAGGGCTGTTTTAGTTACAATGCGACTATAGAGCTGATGTCGCATGAGACCCAAATGTCATTCTTCATACAGCCCATTTACTGTGATTTTGACAAATTGAAGCAGCGGTGTTGGCGTACAGTGCACAGCTGAATATCAGCACAGGCATTTTTCATGAGGAACCTCTCCAGAATTAATCATGATGGAAAATATTCTGGTAGCTCACTAGTATCATTATTGCTCCCTTACAGAGGTCTTTCTTTTTTGATGCAAATCTCTAATTAAATTCATTCAAATGGGCCATTAAAATGGAAATATGATCTGATTCGGTTATGCTAATCCAATTTGGGTGCAAATCGTCAATCTACATCTAGCCTTCATGTAGGGCTGGCTGTATGATGCATGTACCATACAATGGTAGAAATAAGTCATCCATTATAAATTCAGCTATAGAGATTTAGCTTTGGAAGCTTAATCAGCATTGGAGCATTTAAAAATATCATATATAGCTGCTAGCATGCATTTAGCTCGCTAAATTAAATCTAGATAGTGTATTATGGTTCACTATTATCAAACCGTTGTAAGCAAAGTCTCTCAGCGCGGATATACTTGCAGTATTTTTCCCTGTTTCACACAGACAATTCACACACAATACAAGCATGTCATTACATTTGCATTTGACCTCAATTTGAGTGCTTTTGATTTTGCTTCCTCCCAGGACCCGAGATCTCTAAGGCTTTGTTCACACATACAATCTCTGTGTGATCAGCTTGAAATCTGATTTGTTTTTCAGATGCAATCTCTATCCCAGTGTCTGCACTGTCATTTTGCAGGTGAAGAAATCAGATCTATTGAATTTATCTGGTTACTATAGTAATGACTTAAAAGTCAGCATGGCACCAAAAGACATAGAAGAGTAGCTGTCTGTCACCATGGAAGGAAAGGAAGGAAAGAGAAGATGACAAAACTGAACATTTTGTCTCTGCTCATATTCTTCTTGACATCTTGTCACAGCGCAGAGCTGGGGTGCATTAGACCCAACCAAGGCACCAGCTAATCCTGATTAATCTCATGATTTTCTGTTCTTTTTTTAAATAGACTAATTTTAAAATATGTTTTAAAGAAAATAATGTGTAATCTCTGCAAGCTTATGAATTTGTGTGGATGACACTAATAGCAGAATATAGTCTGGGTTTTTTTTTTTTTTTTTTTTTTTCACCTACAGAATCAGTTGTTTTAAGAGACCCTAATAAAATTCAAGCTGACAAGTCCAACTTCAGTTATGTATTGCAGCATCAAAGGCATTTCTGTACTGCTTAAACATTCATGCATATACTGTGCAAAAATCCACCCATTCATTTACTTATTCACCATTTAATCCATAGTGAATTTCACATGCAAGCATAAATTAGTGAATTCAGGCACAGCGGTAACACTACTGTGTTGTGTGTGTGCCATTATATGCATGTTACATCCCAAATTGCATTTATTAGGGGTTCACATGCATAGTGCCCAACTGGCCTGACAGAGGTGTTACAGTGGTCAAAAGTACACAACTATGTAAGAGCTCATTCTGTGGTCACATAAAAAGGAAGTGGCGAACGGCGCTATAATAGCAAAAAAAAACCACATTAAAACAGCTAAAGCTACTCCACCATTAGTCTGAGTGACTTGAAAACTGGCATGCAGTGTCTTTGTGCAAGTTGTCATGATTGTCTATGAGGACATTAACATATCTCAAAAAACATGGTCGCCATTATTTAATGAAGTTTGAGCAGCTATCAGACACTGTTCGATTTCTGGCAACTGCCCGTATGGTCCGGGTCAAATTGACCCTAATTGTATTCAATACAATTCCCCAAAAATCACACTATGAAAAAAACATGCAATCATGTTTAAATAATTAACTTTTAATATCAATACTGCCCCTCCCCTGACCTGTGGGACATTTACTATTATACATTTATAACAATAATATCTTAACCTAAAGTAATCTTGACAAACTTTATATCGTTTGAAAGCTTTCAGACTCTAGTTTTCATATTTGGTGACTGATTTTCAAAAGAAATGA
The DNA here is from genome assembly GCF_018812025.1 of Megalobrama amblycephala. Lineage (NCBI taxonomy): Eukaryota > Metazoa > Chordata > Actinopteri > Cypriniformes > Xenocyprididae > Megalobrama > Megalobrama amblycephala. The sequence continues at coordinate 46,120,412 of NC_063047.1, forward strand.
CATAGCAATAGATAAATAGCGATGGATTCTTCATTTGTGATGCGGTGCCAAACTATAACACATGCTCTGATTCTTTATGTTTTTATATGTGTTTTAGGGATCAAATTCAAATCAGATATTAACATTACTGCCCAAACTTCTTCTGAATAGGATGTCTACTACAAAAATATTTTGAAAAGTATTTTAATAAAATGGTTCAGATCACTCAAACCATATATGGAATTCGAAGAGTCACCGGTGGAGTCTAGATGTCATCTAGTGAAAAAGTTTGGTACTGCGCACAAAAAAATCGTACTGAAAAATCTTTTTTTGAGATATCAACCTAAAATTCGACACAGAACTTGTTCAGAAATTTAACTTTGATTTTCTTGAAGTTTTAAAGTTGAACATATATTGTAAAATATATACTTTATATAAAATATAAACAATATATATTTTATACATTTTAAATGTTCATAAACAAACTCATATAATTATTTAATCTTTACTTTTACAACTTCTTCTTCTTCTACAATAATCTGTGAAGTGTTCCCTTTAAAAAGATACCAAACTTAAGTATGTGCTCTGAAGTATTCAAGATTTTTAACAATTTAAGTTAGAAAAGTAATTTTCATATCTATGCTCTAAAAGTGGGACAGACAATTAACAGGTAAAACAACTTTATATTTTCACAAATTTTGAAAATAAAAAGCTGTTAAACTCAGTAAGACACTGGCACTTCAGTACTAGAGTTGAGGAGTTCTGACGTACAACATAGAAGTGTTTTGTATTTTGGGTCTGTAGTTGATTTTGAATGGCTAACAATATGGGTCAAATTGACTCACGAACAGTATGAACGTATAACATTTCTTTATGCACGTTTCACAACACATCAGCGTGTTGAAACTTTGCATGTATGTTCATGATCCTAAATGAGAAAAAGTCACAAAATTTCAAGAAAAACAATGTAAGTTAGATAGTATTTCAGATAGACTGAAAAAAGAAATAGCTAATTTTTACCATATGTGGCTGACAAAAATATTTTTTGTATTGAAATAAGTGAGGAAACCCTTTTTTTAGCTTCATAGGGTAGTAAAAAAAAAAACTAAAATAACAAAATATAACCAAGGCATGTTATTATTTTGGGTCTGTACAGTTGCCTTAGAACATTAAAATATGCGGGTCAAATGACCCGCGAACATCACCAAAGGAACTGAAATTTAGTGTATATGTCAAAACACATCAGCATGTTGAAACTTTGCATGCATGACCCTAAATGAGAAAAAGTCACAAAATTTCAAGAAAAAAAACATAGGTTAACTAATGTTTCCGACAACTCAAAAATCAAAATGGGTCAAATTGACCCACAACAGCACACAAGGGTTAAGGGAGGCCAATCGGAATGAAACTCGGTGGGCATGGTCCTAGAGGTCTGTGAGAATTTTAAAAGAAATCAGCCACTAGGTGGTGCTAACAAGTTTTACACCCCTGTAATCACGTGTTGTTTCACACATACACACAACATTCGTATCATTTGATAGATCCCTTCATGCTGAACAACCTTGCCCTTAGAACCGCTGCTGTCAATCAAATTGTTCAATAAATATTCATGATTACAAAAAAAAAAAAACTACTTTTGCAAACTAGTCCTAGTTTTTTGCTCGATCAGAACCAAACCAGTGCAATATAATTTTCTGGACTCTCTAGATAAATAATTATCAAAAAAAAAAAAAAATTGCTGAAAATGCTATAACAGGGTCATTTAGAAAATGGGCGTGGCAAAATATACTCAAAAGCCTATAAATTGTAAATGAAAACTTCACAAAAATAGGTGAGCACATGCAAAGAAGAAAAGAAGCGTGTAAACTTTTATAGAGATTGGACAATAGATGGTGTTTTAATTGTTAGCTTTAAAAAACATATTTCCTATGGTAAACTGCCTGTGTTGGCTGTAAACTTTTATATCTATGATTGAGATGGTTAGAGGCTTGCTAAATGAAACAAAATACCTTTTTATGTATGTGCTTAAAGGCCTTAAAGCGCTTGAACCCCGATAATTGATGCTCGCAGCTATATTTATTATCATTATTATTTTTTTAATCTGATCTAACCTGAAACTTATTTTATAGATTTTTATTTTTATTAAACAATTAACCGGATTTGAATGCGCCAAAGAATCGACTGCCTGTTTGAACAATGCCTTATTTTCTTTCCCTCTTCCCTTATATCAGTTCCTCGCTCCACTGCCCTGTCCATTTCATTCCACTACATTGCCCAATGTTAAGACATGTCAGTGGGCAGGTTTCTCACGTTGGCCTTCCACACCGATTGATTGATGTGGCTCACTAAACTGGTGAAACAATGATGTGACTGCAAAACTTGAATCTCACTTTTATTGGATGAGCAAGCCCCCGTGCATGAAATCTCCAGTTCTATTAACAGCCTAATGAGTTCAAACAAGGCTCTTCTCTTGAGGTGTGTTCTTCTGGTCTGAAACTCACATTAACCTGTATGAGGTCCTCAAGAACACAGAGAGCTTCCGTCTGCCGGGTTCTTCAACTGATGCAATAGCCTCTTGTTTTTCACCTCCATGGAAACAGGAGTGTACGTTTAACTCAGAAGAGAGCAAAGTGCTGATCAACAACTGCTTTCCACTATTATGAGTCTCCTGCTTCTGCGTGCCTGTCAATCTCTCTTTGTTTCTGAGAAGTACCAGTGTGTCTCCTTACATGATAACACAGTGCTTTACATTGAGTTCAATTTAGGCTGATCGATGGGCATGCTTTGTCAGTCACAGGCAGACAGCTGTCTCTACATCTCCAGTTATCTGATTAATTAGTTATGTGTGTAGAATTGGTAAAGTGGCATTCAGCTCTCAGGATCCACCCAGCCCTTGCCCTGCCTCCTATCGCTTACTTCACATGGTGACACGCTGCCGAGGGAGCAGATTAGATAGATTGAATGTGATGGTATGTGTGAGGCACGCAAGAGTCACTGATGCGAAAACTCTTTGAAACAGGTTTCCAGATGATGCACTTTTTGATACTGGCATGCAGTTCTAACAAACATTTTGGAGGGAATTTAAAAAACAGCGTTTTTTATATGCACACATTTCTGTTAGCTATTTTAACACCCAGAGCACTTAAAGGGTTAATTCACCCAAAAAATTCTGTCATTAAAGGGATATGTTTATCTGCTTACCCCCAGCATCCAAGATGTAGGTGACTTTGTTTCTTCAGTAGAACACAAATGATGATTTTTAACTGCAACCGCTGCCGTCTGTCAGTCTTATAATAAGAGTGAATGGGAACTCGAACAATAAGAGTCGAAAACACTTGAATAGACAAATCCAAATTAAACCCTGCGGCTTGTGACGACACACTGATGTCCTAAGACATGAAACGATTGGTTTCTGTGAGAAACTGAACAGTATTTATATCATTTTTTACCTCTAAAACACCACTATGTCCAACTACGTTCTGCACTCGTTTAGTGAGGTCTGATCGCATTCTGACAACAGCAGTGATGTCTCGTGCATATACTTCAGTGAGTGTCAGACATCACTGCCGTTGTCAGAGCGCGATGTGAATTTCTTATATAACTCACAATGACCTCTTACTCATCTCCTCAGAACGGCCAGAGACAGCGATGACGATGATGAAGATGACCGTAAAGTGAGCCGAGGATGTACGCTTCAGTATCAGAGGGCCCAGGTTAAGGTTCTGACCCAGTTCCACACAACTTCTACTGAAGGCACAAACCAGATGATCACTATGCTGGGTCCTGACTGGCAAGTGGATGTGACTGAGCTGGTGCAAGACTCTCTAAAGGTGGTGGACGCCAGGGTGGCTGAGCTGGTTGACAGGACGGTGCTAGTGGCCAACGAGCTTGGATCATCCACTCTAAAGGTAGAATACAAATAAGAATGGACGTTATAAATTTAGGATTGATGGAATAATGGGGGCAAAGGTAAATGGAGCTCTTAATACCATATTACAATGAAGCAATTTCATTTTGCTATTTTACATTCTCTTCATCCAACATTATTGGACACTGGTTCTTACTCATAGTTTTTTATATCTGTCAAGACATGATGCAAAGTGTCTGAGGGACAATTGTTTAATCCCTTTTACTGTTTCATATATCCAAGTACAAACTTAACTTGCACTTTTTCCCTGATGTTATGCTTTAGACACTGGCAGGGTTGCCAATTTTATTTTATCTTTGCTTTGATTTTATTGATGTTTTGTTTTGTTTTGTTTTGTTTTGTTTTGTTTTGTTTTGTTTTGTTTTGTTTTGTTTTGTTTTGTTTTGTTTTGTTTTGTTTTGTTTTGTTTTGTTTTGTTTGTTTTTTCTTTGAATGGCCACGATGTTAATGGGATTTAAAACTTTGATCTCATCCTTTATCTTTTCTTTTGTTACAACAGTTGCTCATAGTCTAAAGTCAACCTAATTATTATACAAATAAATACTAATTAAACAAATTGTTTTTAAACACACAGATTAAGAATAAAAATGTAGTTTATAGACCTTATGTAGCCCCGTCCCTTTTCAGTGCATGAAGGAAAGATCTTATGGATTTATGAATGAACCACTTGATTTAAAATCTTCCCGGTCTACTGACATTTGTTTTGACATCCGCTTCAAACAATAACTTTAACTCTACAATAAGTAAATACACTTCACTATCTAATTACTCTTCGACAACGCTGCCATAGAATTATACAGAGCTACCCCAAAAATGGAAGTTCAAAGAAAAAATTCAAAAGATTGCTGCGTGCTTGTTTCTCCGGCACATAAGGTCTATAGATAAAATCAATAAAGATCAGTATTTAAAATTCTCACATTTAGTTTAGCTCTGCTGTTGTCTTTATCTTTTAATGCCACTTTAGAAAGCTATTCGTATGCATATTTAGTCCCAGAAGGCTATTCAGAAACTGGGATGTTTGGGAAGACAATTATCTGTGCATTATAAAACTTCAATCATGTTAAATTTGGGGAATCATTCTTGAAAGTGATGTTTTCTCTCCATTGAATCAGCACACAATCAGTTCATTGTGTCCAAACAGAGAGAGTTTTGATTGTTCATGACAGCTTCATCACACCTCTCCACAATGTTGTCTGTTGTTTGGCTTCAAAAAGTGTCTGTTTTTTGCCCATAAACAAATTTGAGCATAAAAGAAAAGTTTGCTAATTAAACTAGGGAAAACTGCAAAGGTCATTAATAATTAATGGCTCATGCAGATTTCGAATGTTTTTGCTGAATGCGAGCTGAAAATAAACGAGTATGAGCACAGAGCATCATTTCACCCTTCCAAAAAAGAAAGAAAAAGAAACAAAGGGAAAGGTACGAATAATGTTGTTTATTAGTCGACCACACCAGGGTTGTTTAGCTTATTTGGTGGGCCTTTGATCTTTCTCTGCCACAGCGCTCATCCTCCACCCGTCACCATGGCCTGAACACAAAGACGCACTGCCGTTAAGCTTTGAACGTCTCTCATGACACATTGTTTTGAGGATCTTATGAACAGCAGAAGGTATTGTTGACCCGTTCTTATCACCGACTGAGCTGTTATGGTCCTGTGAATCCATTTACAGAAGCATTAAGTGTACAATGCTAACTCTCCAAGCCTGATTCTATGTATTTCGTGTGACTTAATTGGCTCGCCAGGTCTACCAAGTACAGTAATTAGGTTTTGAGGGAATAGGCAGTCCCTTTTTAGCCTTTGAACACACTCTATTCAAGCATGCAAAGCTCTGGTTGTAATGCAAACATCAAAAGCAGGTATATCAGCAAGTATAATAAAACTAATTGCTACAGCCTGGATACCAAACAAACTATCCATTCTGGCAAGAATTTGTTTTTAGTTCCCTTTTTTTCTATCTGTCATTCCTTTTCTCTCCTTCAAATGAGCTGTATCTTTGAAGCTTGCCTTGAACTCAGGAAATAAAAAATGCAGAAACAAAACAGTTTAGTTCAATTATACATTCAACTGCCTTCCCCCCCAAGGTCTACATCCCTTTTCCAACCAGAGGGAGGGAAAGAGCATTGTATAGGACTGGATGGTCAATGAACTGTAACAGCCTGCTCCAAAACATTAGTGCATTGGGACACAAACAATGTGCATCTGGGACATATGGGTTGCAAGTCTAGGCTGGATCAGGAAAAGCCTGGGTTCGGGTCCCTGGTGCCCAGTGCATGCCAAGACAGCGTTGTGTTCTTCAGCGAGAGATGAGGCTAAAAATGGCTGGATGGTTGCGCATTGCCACTTCACAGATGAAGTATAATCAGCAGCATGGCTAGTTCATAAACCTACTGTACATCAGCATTGAGGGCTTTTAGCTGGAGAAGAGGGAAGTAATAACAGGTTGGATGAAAATGTTTGCTGTAGAGGTTGGAGATTTTTGAACACCATTAGGAGTCATTATGGATTTTATTGGGCTAAATTATCAAGAGCAAAATTCGCTTTGCTCCGTTCTGTCTGGTTAAGTGTAACCAGCTCTGACTCAGCTGTGATTAAGACAATTACATGGAGGCAATATTATTGTTCTTTGTTCAGTATAGCTGTAATTGAAAAGATAAGATAATGAGTTCAGTTCGCAAATGTCATTTTGACATTTGCAGATGGTGTAAAAGGAAAGCAAAAACAACTTCAATTTCTGTCAACACTGTTTAGTGTTCTTTACTAGTTATAAAAGAAAAAACAAACGCACTCATCTGAGGTGCAAGCCAAGAAGGATAAATCCAAACATATATATGAAAAGTATGACTGCACACTCACTTGCAAACAGTTTATTCACCGGCGTTTTGCCGAAACGTTGGTGAGTAAACTGTTTGCAAGTGAGTGTGCGGTCATACTTTCCATATAGTGTTCTTTACTAGTTCAGTTTTTCGTGGAGAGACTGAAGTGTTGGCTACTGGCATTGATTCAGTTTGTTTTAAAATTCATCCAATCTCTATGTACTTCTCCCTCTTTTTATGTCTTTCTTGAGGCAAAAACGCTCCACGTAGGCTGCCTTGTTCTTGTCTTGCAAAATGCGAGTTCAAGTTAATCTTTCTGAATTATGTAAAGAGAAAAACTATCCCTATATTGAGGCTTGTTTTATCTAACTTGGCGCTGTGTGGCTCTAGGGATTTCCAGGGTCTCATGGTTCAGCAAAGACACACAGAAAAAAAAATGAGATTCTCTGACCCTCCTAGTCGTGACTTTTCACTTGGTAAGTCCCTGGTGACCTTTAGCGCTGGTAGGAGGTGAAGAAACGGTGACATAATTGGTTTGAAGTGTCAGATGGAGGATTTATGTGGAGGCCGAGTGCTGGCCGTTCTCTGGAGAAAAGATGCATTTTTCCCAGTGGGCTTCCTTTACTAAGTGGGCTGAATTTTGAATATGTGGGATTACTCACTAAATGTTTCTGTTTGACAAGCATTGTAATTTCACTCCTCCCCATAATTTCATCCATTTAGACTGTTTTTACACCTCCATTGTCTTTCATAGTGTAAAAGCGCATCTTGTTTTGTTGATTTCAGGTTGAATCACCATTGGCAGTGGAGGCGATACTGGGTGAAACGCAGTTCTCTGTGGTAGACGAGAAAGTGTCCATAGTGGAGCTTCGTGTTCATGCCATTTCGGGACTGGCACTTAATCTTCAACCAAGCCCTGGCAACAGCCATACCATGGTTGCCAAGGCAACTGGCCTGCAGACTCTCTCCACTCTTAAGCAGGTATAGTTGATTCCGTCATTGTTTTTCACACCTTCTAGAATAAATGACATTTCATCTGGCTTTCTTGACATTATTTTGTTACATTTTTAACAAAATACAGATTTTTAGAATGTACAGTATATTCGATTTGTTGCTGCTGGTACAAGGCAAGGTATCATTAACTAAAAACAACAACAGCAACTAAAATATTTTTTACTTGAAATAACATAAACATTAACTGAAATTGAATAAAATGTACAAACCTTAAGCTTTTTCTATTTAACCCTTTCGCTGTGTTGAAAACCCTGTTAGTGTTCTCAGTCAAAAATGACCGGCCTTTTTGTCAACTTGTTTTCTTTCAATTAGGACTGATTTTGTATTTCTTTTTGGAACTGATTAATCATAGGCCTAATTTATCTGAGTTTATTTTGAATGAAAAAAGCATTATTTGTGGATAATTTTGTCAATATTCAGCAAAATATGGGAAAAAAATGTACACTGTTTATCACACTAGAGTGCTTTATTGTTTAACCAGGAAGTATGTTTGAAATGTTTTTTTTTTTTTTACAAAAAACTTGTGGTGTTCCTGGTCAAAAAGGACAGGCTTACAAAAAATAAAAATGCTTATAAATCTCTTGTTATTTAATATTATTACCAAATATTGGATTCAGTCTTTTTTCAACTTGTTTATATATATATATATATATATATATGAATTAGGACAGGTTTTGATGATAATTGATGATAATATACTGTAACATAACAAGAGATTTATAAGCTATTTTTGTAAGCCAGTAACTTTTGACCAGGAACAACACAAGTGTAACAAAGTGGGAAAAAATCCCCCCAAAAATTGTCCCAAAAATTTGGGAAAGTAGTTACATCTTGTGTGAGCAAAGTCAGTAAGTTTTAGTCCAATGCGATAAATAACATTTTCGGGAAAAAATAAAATCCTCTCCGGGTCAAAATGACCCGAACACAAAATAAGGGTTAAGCTAGTTGCCAATGCAATATTTCTCATTTATTAAAATAAATAAAAAAAATAAAATAATAATAAATACTATAGAGACATTTTAAAAAACAAACAAACAAAAAAAACGAATGTGTGTGAAAACAAAATATATACACAAAATAAAAATCTAACAAAAAATAAAAAAGTATATCAATCATACTAAAATAGCACTGTTCCAAGAATATCTACCAGCTCTAATAAACTTGTCCAAAATGGTCTACCAGCATAGACCATCTAATGAGTAGACTAAACCAGCTATAGACCATGTAAAACCATCTGAAATTTTATATTTTAGCTGAATATTCATGATGTAATCAGTGTGAATGTGTGTAAAGTAATAGGTCTTACAGTTTACATTCTTAGACTCTGAATGAAGGTACAATGTAAAAGTTCGCAATGAAACCCTAACTAAAATGATCAAACTCGTTTTGGGTCAAGAAACACATTGAAGAATCTGAAATAATTTATATACAAAATACAAACATGTATCTTCATGTAATTGTCTAAATATGACAGTATCATTCGTCATCATACCCCTCTGCAGCTGAGTCCATGGAAAAGCTCTAACCTTTGCACCCCTGCAACTAATTATGCAAGTGACATTTATGTGAAAATCCTCCTTGTTGCTCAGTATTTTCGGCTCCTCAAGAGTTAACACTGGCTGAACTTAGCCTCATATTGATGAATCGAGTCTCCATGAAGGTTATACACCATTGGCAAATTAGCCTCAGCACAGTCTTCCAGCCGGCCCTCACTACTTTAATAAAGGCTTGTTTGGCATTCAGACATATTCAAATCTCCTTTAATATCAGCACACCAAATGAGCAAGCATCTTTGCTTAATAAGAAGCCACCGCTACCTCAGTTCTCTGCCGTTCTCGAGTGTCATCAGGGGAGCTCTGTGCGTTCGCTGTATAATCTTTCTCAAAGCATTAATTGGAGCACATTCGCTCGTATTTTCATGCGAGGACCTCGTATGCTGCTGTGCTAATTTATACAATGTCTCGGGCGGGTCACGGAGCCCCGCCGCGAGAGCTTGGGGCCTTTTTTTCCTGCTCTGTACTTAGCCTGTGACCAACATCCAACATCAGACGAGGGTGGCTGCTTTCAGTTCACGCATTAAAATCCGGCAGTTCTCCCCTCTCTGCTTCACCACCTTTGGTTTTAATTAGCGTAATGTATCAGCCTAAGTGCTTGTGGAGACTGTGCAATAAACATCACTGATGACCCTCCTCCTCCACTACCAGTCCATCATTTCAATCCTTCAGTGCACTTACTTACTTCACCTCTGCAGTCACAAAATAACAGCAGTTTGCAACCATTTCTGCATTCACACTGTAAAAAGAATTGTTGGTTTAACTTAAAAAAGTAAGTTACCTGTTGTGTTAAAATTTTGAGTTCATTGAAATAAAAAATGTGAATTAATACAATGAAGGCGATTCAACAGAAACTCAAAATATTTTGTTATCTGAACCACATTAATTAAGTTGATTTAATAAAAGAAAAAATGTTGTGATAATTTATGGAAATAATTTTTTTACAGTGCAGTTTTTTTTTTTTTTTTTTTTTTTTTGGATTTCCTGGTAACACTTTACAATAATGTTCAATTTGTTGGTATTAGTTAATGCATTGGATATCATGAACATTGGACAACAATTCTGTACAGCATATATTAATCTTTGTTTAAATGTGTTAATATAATTTAATAATTTATTAAAAGTTAATTATCATTTCTATATATACATTAACTATTTGAGTATAAATTAAGTTTAGTATAAATTATCATTAATTTATTGAACAAAAATGAATTAACAGTGAATTTATAAAATATAAAAAGTGAAAATTCAAAAGTGAATTTATAAAATAATATTAATCTAGATTTTAACATTTTAAGTTTGTTGAGTTAATTAGTACATATACAATTATTTGCTGTTAATTCATGTTTGTTGACAATAATTAATTTATACAAACTTGAAATGTCTTAATTTTTTATTGTCTGTAAAAAAAAACTAACATAAACCTAAATAAATGTTGTTAAAGTACTGTTAATTGTTCATGATTGCATTAACTAATGTAAGAGTCCCATTTTATATTAGGTGGCCTTAAAGGGTTAGTTCACCCAAAAATGAAAATTCTGTCATTAATTACTCACCCTCATGTCATTCCATACCCGTAAGACCTTCGTTCATCTTCAGAACACAAATTAAAGGGATAGTTCACCCAAAAATGATTTTTTTTTTTAAATCTGCTTACCCCCAGGGCATCCAAGATGTAGGTGTCTTTGTTTCTTCAGTAGAACACTAATGATGATTTTTAACTCCAACCGCTGCCGTCTGTCAGTCGTATAATGCATGGCAATGGTAACATAATCTATGAGAGTAAAAAAAACATGCATAGACAAACCCTGCGGCTCATGACGACACACTGATGTCCTAAGACACGAAACGATCGGTTTGTGCGAGAAACCGAACAGTATTTATATCATTTTGTACCTCTAATACACCATTATGTCCAACTGCCTTGAGCGCGCACAGCATCCGGTGCATGAGGTGTGTACGCGCTCTGGCGTAGTTTAAACATGGAGCCTGTAGTACAACAGTTGTCATACAAATGGAAGTAAACCACTAAAAACATGGTTTTATTACATCAAAACTTCATTTTATTTTGTTACTTTTCGTAAGGGCAGCTTTACAAATAAAAAAGACACATACAAAGATCTTGTTCACATACCTCAGTTGGATGTGGAAAAACCATAGGCACAGCTGATGGTTTAAGTCGTACGTGATCCTCTCCTGGGAATGTAAAATTATCAGGGGAAAAATTATCGCTGCAGACCCTCAACAACTTTAGTACGTTAATGGGTGTGTTGTTATCCAGCCGAAGAGCAATCAACCATAACTTCAGGCGAGCAGGCTCAGAAGTTGGGAATACGTGGAAAGTCACCACTCCCGAATGAGTTCACGCGAGAGAACGTAATCTTTTAGTTTTAAGTTGGTTTGAACAATCCGGATAAGCGCAAGTAAGTACCATTTTGATTAGCCGTCGTACCCACAATGTTTGTGCACTGTGTAAACAATGAGTGATGTATACGTGCAAGAGATCAGTTCTGGTGCTTGCGTAAACTACGCCAGAGCGCGTACACACCTCACGCACCGGATGGCGTGCACGCGCTCAGGGCATTGGACATTTGGCAGTTTGATACACGCTCCGAACCACTGATTCGAAACAAAAGATTCGTAAAGCTTCATGAAGCAGTGTTTTGAAAAAGCCCATCAATAGATATTGTTGAATAAAGTTATTTCGCTTTTGTTTTTTGGCGCACAAAAAGTATTCTCGTCGCTTTATAACATTAAGGTTGAACCACTGGAGTCACATGAACTGTTTTAAATATGTCTTTAGTAGCTTTCTGGGCATCTGAAAGTGTTAATTATATTGCTGGCAATGCAGGCCTCACTGAGCCATCGGATTTCATCAAAAATATCTTAATTTGTGTTCTGAAGATGACTGAAGGTCTTTAATACCTAGTAATTAATGACAGAATTTTCATTTTTGGGTGAACTAACCATTTAACTACTATGTACTTACATCAAAAAAAAATAAGTACAATGTACTTATTGTGTTCATAATGTATTGCAAAACATATTTGCTGTTATTGAGGTAGGATATGGGTAAAGTTCAGGACAGGTTTGGTGGTATGGGTAGGTTTAAGGGTGGGTTAAGGTGTAAGGGAAGTGTCAACAGTGTAATTATTATTGTAATTACAGAAATGAATTACAGGTGTAATTACATACAGGTATTTTTCTAAATATATGTACAATGTAAGAACATGTATGCACGCAATAAGTGCATTGTATCAAATGATTCATTTAAATGTTAGTACGTAGTAGTTAAAGACAGCCAATATAAAGTGGGACCAATGTAAGCAATCTGAAGCTTTTTGTGTAAAGTGTTACTGATTTCCTTGCTCTTTCTTTTAATTTTAGATGCCCCTTTCTTTTGTCTTACTGGCAGCCTTAAATAATTGATTTTGCCGTATGCTGGTGTAAGCGATTATTCCGTTTTAAAGTTCCAAGTGTCTTGGATGCAAGAACACTTTACTTTTATAGTTCGTTACGAACAGTGAATTCAAAATTACCTTCAAGAGAGAGCTCAAAAACTTTTAGCAGTAAGAAATTTAATGACATTTCTATGTAAAAGTTACAGTGTCATTTCCCAAAGATTGAAGCTTGTAGAAGAATCAAGGGCCATGTGTGATTGATGTCATTTTATTTAGTGGCTAGAGTGATCTCGAAAGGTCCACGAGGACAACATGTCGTCTTCAATGTATTATTCAGATCATGCATATCAAAGACTCTCTTCATCTTGACAAGCAGTGTTGACGGAGCCTGAGCCCGAATGTCAGAACAACCTTGAAGTTAGTGATGCGACAGAAGTTTTTTTACAGCCTCACAACAGGCATTTGCTGACTGGAGGCAGATAAATACTTCTCTTCCTGAATATAAAAGCAAAGCAACACTTCATTTCTGACTAAAAGCACTCTGGCAGAGTGGTTTCATTTTGTCTGCCTGCCAACAGGTGTAAGGTGTTGTGCTGTTCCTTTAGCAGAGAGCAAGAGCAGGAAAACAACTGTCAAGCTCTGGCTTGTTATGAGGTGACAAGAACACAAGCGTCGCGCCAGTGCAGCTTCCCCTCAGCTTGTGTTTCTGATGGTCAAAGCATGCAAGCACCTCTGATGTTGGCTGTATTTCGCTTACTCAAGACTGTTGTCTTGTATGGACCAAGTAAACTCAAGATAATTAACATTTAAAAGAAATTTTGAAAATCAAGAGATGAAGGTCGAAACAGTTCTAATATGGATAATCTCTTTGTATTAAGAGAAAGTTGTTGAAAAAAATGTTTTTTTGTGTGTGTGTTAGTGCTAGTCATTGCCTTAAAAGGTTAGTTTACCCAAAAATGAAAATTCTGTCATTATTTACTCACCCTCATGTTGTTCCAAACCCGTAAAACTTTCGTTCATCTTCAAGACACAAATGAAGATCTTTTTAATGAAATCTGAGAGCTTTCTGTCCCTCCAATGACACCCTACGCAACTACGACACCCTACCACTTTCAAGCCCCAGAAAGGTAGTAAAAACATCATAAAAGTAATCCATGTGACTCCAGTGGTTTAACCTCAATTTTATGACAGAAAGCTATAGGATTTCATCAAAAAGATCTTCATTTGTGTTCCGAAGATGAACAAAAGTCTTATGGGTTTGGGACGACATGAGGGTAAATAACTAACGACAGAATTTTTTTTTTTTTTTCGGTGAACTAGCCCCTTAAGGGATTCGCACACCTGATGCAGCAAGCGGACGACATATAATGTCATAAATTAAAATAAAGCTTTTGTGTGAAAGTACTGTACATACAACACTGACTACCATTCGGTGTCCATCAACGGTGCCCAGCTATGAATTCAGGGGCTCTGCAAAATTCTTTCACACCAGTGAGTCCTATTCATTTAGTTCTTCATTAAAGAGAGTATAAAGTTAAAACTTACAGGAGTTGACTATGAACTTAAGTGTGTGCACGTACAGAATGATGTGTTCTATATGCAATACCAATGTAACGTGACACTTCTCGTTCAGTGTGGAGCCCTCTTTAGAGTCCATCACAGACATCAAAGTAAGAATTCAAAGACAGATTCGAAGGTTAACTGTTGTTTACAGGTTGAATTCATACTCACAATTTCTTTCATTTTGTGTTTGTAGGAGGCCAGTTTGTCCATCTGGGTTTACTACAGCGACAATACCGCCGCCCCCCTGAGTATGTACGACCCTAAAGACTACAACCTCAATGCCTCCACAGCAGACGATAAGATGGTTTCGGTGGCTCAACAACCCCAGCAGCGGTGGCCAGTCATCGTTGCAGAGGGTGAAGGCACAGGAGAGGTAGTGCACGTGGAAATGACCATCTGCGAAAGCTGCCAGAAGACCAAACGAAAGAGCGTCATTGCTTCATCTCCTGTGTTCGTCAAAGTCCGCTTTGGGCCAGATGAAGACTCTGAGGAGGAAGTGGATACAGAGACTGAAATAGACACTAGAATTGCTGCCAACACGAGAAAGCCCGCTATCGATCCCAACGTAGGTGGAGCAGGGTATGAGCCATCTAATGAGCAACCCGCAAGCGTGCCCATTGATTACACCAACTTCCCTACAATAAGCAATCCGGAGGAACCAACTGAAGAGGATGAGGAGGACGACGAGTTCGTGCACAATAAGCATAGCATGACTGACCTTGAGATCGGCATGTATGCTCTTCTTGGCGTGTTTTGTCTCGCCATACTGGTCTTTCTTATAAACTGCATTGTGTTCGTGTTGAAGTATCGCCATAAGCGCATCCCTCCTGAAGGCCAGGCCAACATGGACCATTCCCACCACTGGGTCTTCTTGGGTAACGGGGAACCCCTGCGCACCCAGAGCGACCTCTCGCCTCAGACGGTGGAGAGCCCCAGCAACACCTTGGAGGGGGTGCAAACTTGTTGTCACGGGGACCACCACAGCAGTGGCAGCTCCCAGACCAGCGTACAAAGCCAAGTCCATGGCCGAGGAGATGGCAGCTCCGGCGGTTCCACCAAAGACCACGGAGAAGAGGCCAGCTCGCCGACCTCCAAGCGCAAACGTGTCAAGTTCACCACCTTTACCCTTCCCACAGAGGATTTACCCTACAACTCCATCCCCATTGCCAACGAAGAGGACATTCAGTGGGTATGTCAAGACATGGGCTTTCAGGACCCAGAGGAACTGCACGACTACATGCGCAGGATAAAGGAAATAGCCTGATCGGCTATATGCTTTCTAAAGACGTTCCTTTCTATTTTTCTCTCTTAATTTTCACTCTAGAGGAGGTACCTTTCACGAAAAAACAACCAAGGCCTAGTGTCCAGTTTTGTTGGGGTTTTCTGCACAGTGCTGTTACATTGAAACTTGTACAAACTAAAAAAAAAAAAATATTCATGACGCTGCCAGGGAAGCCAAAGATGAGAAAAATGGCTTTAGCGGTGTGTGTGATTGCTGCTCAGTAGAAGGGTGAGTGTACAATCTTTAAGGGAAACAGAGTTTTTTAGTTGTAAACACTAATATCAAAGTGGAATCCTGAAGTACTCAATCATGTGTGGATCACCCTGCTGTGGATAGGATCTTTCTCAGAGGAATGCCTGGAGTCTTGGCACTGTGTCCATTCTTCTTCTTCTTCTTCTCTCTTTTTTTTTTTAATTCAACGGATTCTTCTCCAACAAAGAGGCCTTTGAAGTGCAGATTCTACTTTTGTCCCAGATTTGTGTTCGAGATGGATCATTTTCATGCCATTGTTGACAAACCTGACACTTAGCCACAGAAACTGTCACGTGAGAACGTGCCAAGGATTCTTTTCTGTCAGTGTTGGAAAAGTCGAATGGTTTTATCCCCCTGCCCCTCTTTTCAGCGTTATCTCATTTCAACACATGCCTTGGTTGTTGAATTAGTTCTTCGTCTGTCTTTGGTATTTCATAGTCATTCTCAATCTGGATGCCACCTCTGCTTCTCTCACTGTCTTGGTTAAGTCAAATGCCTTATTAAATGGATCTCAATAGTCACAACCTCTCTCTGTGCTGACACCGCATTTGTTCACATTAGTAAGGGCCAAAGCAGGGAGCAACTCTACAGATGTCTGTATTAAACGTGTCGGCATGGGGAAGGCGTGAGCTTGTACATTGTGGAGTTAGATATCTTCTCCAACATTCCTCTGCATGAATGGAGACTTGGAGGCACAATTTTGTTTTTGTTTTTTACTTTGTATATGTTTGTATTGTGAGAATTATCTAATCATACATAAATGATAATAGAGGACATATCATGCTACCATGCATTACATGCATGTGCCAGACTCTCCCTCCTGTGTACATACCACGTTCAGTACATAACGACTGCTGACGCTTAACTCTCAATTACTCGGTTAGCCTGAGAAATAGGGAAGGCAGATGCCACATAGGGATTCGGCAGCCGGATACTTGAATTTCAGTGAGGCTCTCTTTTCTCTTTTTCTGTCTCTTGACTGATCTCACCGTGAATTCCCATCCAGGTGGTAATAGAGTTAAGATCTCTGGTAAGGATAAAATGCTATGCAAACACACTGGAGGGGTTGATTATTGTGGTTAAGTAAATCTGCCCCAGATATCATTATAGCACCACGGTTCCTTTCGTTATTATACCAAGAAATATCTCAAACTAGTTTTTCGTTCTGTTTTTAACTTTGAAGCTCGCTAGAGCTGTTAAAGAAAACGCCACAAAATGCGGTAGCACAGTAGATCAAGCCCAAAAATGTAAACATTTACTAGTCTAGAAAGGGTTAAGCTGGTAACGGGTCTGGAAGCTTTTTTGTGGTGGGGCACAAAGAACTTGTATCTGTATTGCTGCTGACCTATCACAGGTTAGTTTCAGGGTTACAGTCCCCCCAGTTTCTTCAGGATGTCTAAATTCACACACTGCATTGAATGCTTATTTCCCACTGTGCTTATTTGTAACATGCAGGATTTACCCTTGACTTTGTTTTTAATAGTCTTATTAGTCATTTTCCTGTAACCAGGAGGGAACACCTATAGTTGCTTTCCTTGTTTTATAGATTTGATTCTATTAATTTTATTTCAAAGAAAATCACCCCTAATTTAATCAGGGGCCCTTTGCACTCCAGATAAGAGTCACAGAGAACTTAATACTGACACCTCTTCACGTTTCTCCTATGATTTGTTTGTCCCCTTCACTCTTTCTCCAAAATATATAAACCCTCAGTCTTGACGTGTGATGATGTAAAATGTCAAGGTATTAGGTTTTGATTGACAGCTGGAGTGTTGGTCAAAGGTTTAGTTTGACCTACACTTTACCGATATGGAGGCTCAGAACTGAATGTAAACTTTTCAACCGTACCTTGACGATCAAAATGAACATAATTTCCAATGTATTATTAAGGTTTTCTGATGGGGTACATGAGACTCGATACGACTACTAGCAAGTCTCTGGTAGCAGCTCATACACTTTTCCGTTTTCTGAAATGAAGTGTAACATCACCATCGGACATTTTTGGTTGGTTTCATATTGTTTTCTACTTTCAACTGATGTATGTATGTATGTATATGAAACAGCAGTTGCATTATCCTCGCTTTCATTTTTCTTTTTTAAGAGGAGCTGCTACTAGGCCTTTGCCTTGACCACATGCTGTGTTGTGGTGTAGATTTGAGCTGTACTCTTTGACCTGCTGAAGCACGGTACTGTCAGCCATGTGCTGTCACACCCTTAATGTACAGAGCACTGTTACAACATCCTGTATCCTCCCTAAAAAACAACTGTTGTATTTCCCTCCTTATATGTAAGTACTAAAGAAAATACAATGCATAAACTTGGTGTTATGTCTTTTACTTGACAATGTCTCTGTATTTTAATGCACTATCCAAACAATAGTTGTCTACTGCCTACTGAGCTGTCTAGACAGCTGTTAATTTATTTATAATTTATTTATTTATTTATAAGGACTATTGTTGTTTGTTAACAATAGTCCACAGTCAAAAGAAATGGAAATTAAGGGTGACACTAAAAAATGTTCCATTTCAAACTGTTCCTGCTATTTTTTTTTTTTTTATAATGGCATTATTAACATCAGAGCACAAGGCAAGTTGTTACAGAAGCAAAGCAAGTTGTTATATTTTGATTGAAAAATTACAAACTTTTTAAAAAAGTGCACTGATGAATTTTTTACATTAAAAAGCTAATGGGGTCAGTTTTGATTTCATGATGACTTTCCCTTGTGAAAAGAAGTATGCTTAATTGTATTGAATGTGCACTTGTGTACTTCAAATCTTATAAGTATATATTAAAATAATAGTAATAATAACTTTATAGATAATATAATATTAATTAAATAAAAAAACATTTAGGGACAGTGCACTTGACTATGTTTACACTTATTAAAAAGTGCACTTGGTAATAATGTCAAATTAAATGTTTTACTTTAAAGAACATGAAATAATTGTTTTAATAATCCTTTGACAATCATATTAGAAATAATTATGAAATTAAATATAAAGACATACATGCATCCTACTTAGGTGGCTCAAAAAAAAAAAAAATTAAGTTCAACTAACTGCATTAAATATCATTTTAAACTACATTCAGTTCTCACTTAAGTATATTATTTTGAAAAATATATTATTTCTGTAATAAGTACTCTTTTTTTTTTTTTTTATAAAGTAAACCAAAGTCGTCGTCTTTTTCACAAGGGTTCATAAAGTCATTTCTATTTGCTTGGGTCGTCGCTTCATAAACTACATCATAGTCATAAGAAGTAACACAAATTTTGATTTAAAATGAAAATAGAATACTTCATAAGTGTTCTGTTGTGAAAAAAAGTACACTTTAGCAAACTTTTAAAACAAGTACCTATTATGGAAATATTATACTTTAAAAGAATATAGTTAAGTGCAAACTCAGATTAATGGTTTTGGATACTTGCATGTTATTTACAATTAAATGGCAATGTATTATAGTTTACATTTATATTAAATGGAACATCTTTAGGCTATATGTTTAGATGGCTATATGAAAGTGTAATGCCAAATTTGCAGGCATTTATGGTAAAAATGTCATATATTTAAATATATTTACACATGTGTAATGTAGCATTTTAGCACATTTTAAATATACAGCATTAACTTTAAATCTAATACCGTATCAAATAACACACTACAGTTAAAATGATAATTATTTTATTATGTCCTTTAGTATGTTGGTCCAAACATCAAAGTAAGTGTAGTTCTTTAAAACATGACAAAGTATTATTAAAAAAACATAATGATTTAAAATGTTCCTTAAAGTAAAACTTTTAATTTGACATTATTACAAAGTGCACTTTTTAAGTGTACTTTAAGAAACAGTCATGAAAGTGTTCTCTCTTTAAGTGGCCTCACTTAAATGGCCTTTCATTTCATTAATATTATATTATCTGCAAATACAGATTATTTTTTAAATATATACTTTTAAAATACAAGTGCACATTCAATACAATCAAGCACACTTTTCAACTTCATAGCTTCACAACGAATAATGCAATGCAAGATTTTAATCAACATACTTTTCTAAGAGGATTTCAACATGTAAATGGTTTATAATACATATTCAAGTGCTTTAGAATAGCTAGCGCTTTGCATTCATTGCTTCACATTATTTCTTTTATTTCCATCATTGCTTTTGCAATACCAGACTCACACATAACCACTCTAGAGGTTAGTAGTAGGTAAAATGAGAATAACAACCGCCTTCATGGCATCTGTGACTGCCTTCGAGGATGAACACACTGTGCTTAGACCTCCCATGGGAAATAATGTGGGTTTTGAACTGATGCAAAGACTTCTTCACTTACTGGTCTTGTTATATTGTGCCGAAATGTGAGAAAAGAAGAGTGTTTCTGTTGCCGTACAAAAAACAACAGTGGATTTACACCTCTTTTGCACCTTCGTGTCACATTACTTCATGTACCAGTCCTGTATGTGTATACTTGCCCTGTGTCAACACAAAACTTCACAAAGTCTTAATTTTGTTTTTGGGGTCTAGAATAGGTTTTCATGCTTGAATATATATAATACCACATTATTTTCCATATGTTTTAGAGGTCCTTGATTGTGATTTCACTTTTTTAACTTTAGTTAGTCTCTAAAGTTGCTGTTTAAGCATAAACATCTGCAAAGTTACGACGCTCAAAGTTCAATACAAAGGGAGATAATTTCTTTTACAGAAACCGCTTCTTCCCGGGTTAGTGACATCACAAACCCCAAAATTTACATAAACCCTGCCCCAGGAACACGGAACAAAGGGGGTGAGGCCATGTTGGGCTGCTTTAGAGAAGAGGAAGAGTTGTTATAGGAGAGTGTTTGCTAGATTTGCACAAAAGATTAACATGACGGCACATGCTAGTCGATGAGTTGAACTACATACATTTTTCCACTAACCATTCAGAAATGTCCATTTTCATTCAAAAAGTTGTAACTTCTTCCTGAGCCTCTCCATCAGTGTCCGACTCCGGTTTGAACAATGTAAGGCTGAACACCGTTACTGACAGTCCTCATTTTGGCTGCGTGAGATTCTCCAGCTTTGTTGTTGTTGAGCAACCGAAGCATGAGCTGTTAAAGCTCCGCCCTCTTCTGGAAAGGGTGCCGGGAGCAGCAGCTCATTTGCATTTAAAGGGACACACACAAAACAGCATGTTTTTGCTCACGCCCAAATAGGCGTAAATTTGACAAGCTAAAATGATCTGTGGGGTATTTTGAGTTGAAACTTCACAGACACATTCTGGGGACACCAGAGACTTATATTACATCTTGTAAAAGGGGCTTTTTAGGTCCCCTTTAAATTGTTGCAGCACCTCTTTTCCCCGTCTGTTTAGTTCCTTTCTCTATAGACCTTATTTACCAGAGAAACAAGCGCGCCGCCATCTTTATAAAATTGTCTTTGAACTTCCGTTTTGCGGTAGCTCTGTACATTTCTATCGCATATCTGTCAAAGAATAATTAGTTGGTTAAGTGGATTTACTTGTTGTAGAGTTAATGAAAGTTATCACGAGCATTGTTATGTTCAAAACAGATGTCTTAACAAATGTCAGTATATCGGGAAGATTTTAAAACGAGCAGTTCGTTCATAAATGTAATATCGCTGTGTAAATACAAACCGGAAGTCAAAAGACAACGAGCGCAACGCAGAAAAGGGGCGGGGCTACATAAGGTCTATAGAGAATACGAATCTGACGTCACGCCGCATTGAGTTCTGGGTAACTTCTTTGTTTATTCGCCATCTTGGCAGGATCGCGCAGCCTTTCCGTTATCGAGTTTAGTGCAGTAATTTGTTTTCTGTCATGATTGTGAAAAATGTCACCATTGTATGTCATTAATGCTGCATCGATAATTGTGATAGTAACTCAGATCATCCTTCTGAGAGAAAACAAGACAGTGAAAACCGTTTTTTCGCCTTTTCTACGTGTAAAAACACCAAGGAAACACCAAGTCGAGGAGATGACGAGAAGACGCCGGATGGCAAATCTAATCATAATTGCACTGATTAAACCCACTGCTTATCACTCAATAAAAGAATCACATTGCTAAGTGTTTTTGAACGTTTTGATTTCGTTTGGTTTAATAATTAACATTTATCTTTGCAAGTCTGACTCTCACTGCGCTCGTGAATTAGCAGAACTTGACGGGGACATTCAAATGCTTAACAAGAAAAACGCTTCATGTGACAAACAAACAATTCTGTACATATTTATTAAAGCATACTGCGTGGAGATACGCAAATGAGCCCAAAATATGAACGCAACACGTTTATAAAAAGGGTTTCCTCTCGTGTCCTCTCAAGAAAAGGCGTAATGCACTTAGACTGATATTAAAGAGACCAAATTCTATTTACAAATAAAGCACATGCTGAAAAACGGATGAGACCAAAATATAAACTTTCAGTATCACTTAAAATGCAAGCATTTATACATTTTCTTCATAACGGTTTTTATAAAGGTATGAAACTGCTTAGTGTGGTTGTCATTTGTTAAAATAAATATAAAAATACATTGTGTTCGTGTCCGTCTGTCCGCTGAATTTGACCCATAATCTCTGATTCTCCTCATCTGTGATCGTGGAAAAGTGGGATTACAATGACAACAGTTGTAGGCCTACTCAGTATGCTCGTTTAAGCACCATTTAAACGTTTCCAACATATAAATGAATCGACTTTTCTCAGTGTGTTGATCACATAGATTTATTTGGATATTCATACGATGTCTGAAGCAGTGGTGAGCGTCCAGCGTGCGACACGGTAAACAGATCAACATTGTAAACGAAATTTTACAAAACTTCAGTGAAAAAAATAAAATAAATAAAATGATCATGCAACGCGATAACATAGCTTCTATTCCCTGCAAACGATACCATTAAAAATGTTAACGTTCCACTTAATGGCAGAAACAAAACAAAAAGTAAGCAAGAATCCGTATTAATTTCAGTACGAGTAATAGAGTGCGATCCTGTCAAAATGGCGGCGCCGCCCCGGCATGCAATGAGGCGTGACGTCGGTTCGTATTCTCTATATGAAGCCCCTCCTTCCGAAAAGCATAATGTGCTCTGATTGGTCGGCTGGACCAGTGTAATTGGTCACATTGGTCAGCTGCTTTGAGCATGTTTGTGAAATGTCACGCCTATTACCATAACTGTGAGCTTCAACACACTACTAATGCAACTCAACCAGGCCTCACCCCCTTTATTCCACATATGCCTTCAGTGGGAATTATTTAAGTGAGGAATATTGTGACGTGTTCCTTCCTGAAAGAAAACTCAAGACTATACAATCGAGGCATTTCAGGGATTTCAGAAACAGTGTGCACTGATATAGAGAATAACTCCCTTTGGAGTGACTTTGTACTTTGTAACTTTGCAGACTTTTTTCATGCTCAAACAGCAACATTACACACTACAGAAAGTTGAAAATGTAACAAAGCATAATAGGTCCTCTTTAAACTCTCTGTGTGGCACAAACACAGTCACACTCATACAATCTCCCACTGGTCAATTCCCTGGAAGGCTGGGTGGATATAACCGTCTGTCATCAGAGAGAGAAAATCACAGTGTAGATCTATCGGACTAGAGGGGAAATCGGTAAATCTTCCTCAGTTAAGGGAAAAAACAAAAAACAAAAAAACAAACCTTCTTCAAGACATCAGACTAATTGGTACCAACAGTAAAGTGAAGGCAGAACAAAGCCAAGGTCTTCATTTAAAGAACAGTGGCACAAAGGTGACTGTAATAGAAGATTGATATTATTAAGCTGGAAAAGAGAAGTGTAATATCACTCCCCAGGTATGCGTGTTGTGGGAACACGCATCAGCTGGTGAAGTAGCCTGTAATATAACCATGCAATGTTTCCAGACATTTCATCAGCTGGGAGTTGTCAGGAATGTCACCGCTTGAAGCCACTCATAATTAAAAGGTTGGGAGTTATCGCACATCACAGACTTGCCAGCATTTGATGGAGTGCATTTGGAATGCATCCCAATTGAAAGCTTTTATTGAAGAGATTAATTAGAATGAAAAATTAAAAGGAAACAAGCAAATACTGTAGAGTAATGGTCTTGTTTTAGTTCTGGGTGCCTGTATATATATCATTATGATTATAGACCTCTGGATAATGATTCACCACGACTGTGTAAAGTTTAGTTTTTCAATTATAATAGAAAGTCTAAGTATAACTCTTTAACATTAATGCAATTTTTTTCAATCAGAGCTTTGGAACGGCCCCCGGGTTTGCATTAGATTAATTTCAGAGGTTCTTTTTACAGAATTTACTTTTTATAGTCTTCTGGAAAAAAAAATAAATCAACATAAAAACAGTGTCTAAATTAATAGAACTCCATGTCTCCTTAATTACAGTTTTTCAAATTACATACACAAAGGTAAAATGTGAAGGTGAAGTGTGTCTTACACTGTTCAACTCACATTACAATTACTAAATAGTGATCATTTATAATAATAATAATAACAACAACAACCTGTTTTTAGCATTTCCATTTATAATGTGTTCAAGTCTTTAGTTACACTCATAACATAAATCTTGTTGTTCCATTGTATGCTAATATTTTGGCTTTAATCCTTTTAAACAGCATTTTAACAGCATACTGGTGTTACTTTTGTGAATATAAATGAGAAGATATTTTGAAAAATAACTCATCCATCCATTTTCATCCATACAATAGTAAACAAAATAATGGTAACAAAATTATGTTGTGTTTCACAGAAGTCAGAAACTTTTGGAACTACTTGGTCAACTAAAGTGGATGCTACATTAAAGGGTTGCCGAATATTCATGGTCAATTACAATTTAACCCTGTAAAGCATGAAATATAAAATAATGGTATAGAAAAATTGTGTGAAATCGTGAAAAATCTTAATTAATAATTAATGCAATGAAGATTGAGAAATGTACAAATAAATGTTCCTCAAAAACCTGATGTATCATATTTGAAACATTTTAACATGATATTTCTAAAATAAATTATGTATGGAAAATCAAGTAAACATAAGATGCTTCGGTTTAGTTAGTGTTTATCTTGAAATATTACAATATAAAAGTTACTATAAAAATCAGTAAAATTTTACTGAGGATGGATGGATGGATAGATGGATAGATGGATAGATGGATAGATAGATAGATAGATAGATAGATAGATAGATAGATAGATAGATAGATAGATAGATAGATAGATAGAGATCAGAATGTGCTTTCAGAGTACTAATATACAATTTAGGCCGGTAGCAGCTGAGCAGACAAGACTGCTGCATCACACCAGTCCCATGTGGTACTCAGAAGCAATTCACAACTACTGCACAGACATTAAATAGTAAATAACCTGGGATATTTCTTTAAAAAAAGTTTCTTTCTCTGGTCCACAGCTCAGAGCTACAGTATGGCTGTAATTATAGGTACTGCAGTCTCTAATATTGACTGCAGCTGAAGGTGTGCATGGCTTTGTTCACACAAATTCATTGAATAGGTTTTCAAATCCAATCTTTTGGTCTGTCTGTCCACACTGTTACTTTGCAAATGATGAAATCTGAACCCTTAGTTTAGACAGTGTACTCAATATCTACTGTGTCTACATTGGCTGATTTAATTATGCACACAACACCAGGAAACTTTCTCATACAACATATATAATAGAATTTACACATTCATTGTTCAATCATTCACTTTTCACAAAATATTGTAGTGAATGTCTCATAACTCACTGTATACGAGGGAGTGAAAATGAATGATTTTGATGATTTGATTGCAGTTCCTGACAATATTGCATACTTTTCATGCCATTACATAAACATGCAACCCCAAATGATGGACAAAAAGTCCAAAATTCATGGAGTGGAGGTTGGATTGGAGTTATAAACATTAGATTTTTTTGCTGTTAATAACCTATGTTATGAGTCTACCATGTCAAAATTGTGTTTCAGCTGCACAAAACCATGTCAACAGGAGAGAACACAGTTACAGGTAAAAACTTAAACTAATAACACTAATTTTTTTTTTTTTTTTTTTAAACAACCCATATGGAAAGAACCTATATGTGGATATATGCGCATATATGAAACCTATATGCAGTGTATATGTACATATATGCTGCATATATGCACATATATGATAATATATATGCTGCATATATGCGCATATATACTGCATATATGCTATATATATGCTGCATATATGCGCATATATACTGCATATATTCTATATATATGCTGCATATATGCGTATATATACTGCATATATGTGTATATATGCCACATATAGGCAAAATTGAGGTGCATATATGTGCATATACAGGAAATATAGGTCTCCTGTATTGCTTCTTCATATCCATATATATGCCCTATACATACAAGATATGTCTTCTATATAGCTAATGGCAGGATCTGGTCATTTTGTAGCTCATATCTCATTTTTGACTGTCATACATGATGCCTAGCTCATATTTTCTATTATCAAGGCAAAAACTAAGAATTAACGAAAAAAATTATGCAAGAACTTATGTATGTGCGAATGTAGCAGTTATGTATTTAGACAATTATTTTGTGATGCCACTTGCCATGACCATATTTGGGGTTTCCTGCCGCCATGCTGACTTGGGGTGTTGACGCACTTTGCTGCTTCCCAGTCTGCATGAGACATCACAGCGGTAGGTCGCACAAAGTTTTTGCGGTGATTCAATTAAGGCCATGTTTCATGTAACAGCTGAATTCACATGATATATTTGTAGGATTGTAATCCAAAACCCCTCTGTGATGTACATTCAGATGTTTCGTTGATTATTTTTCTTTACTTAAGTTACTTTTAATATCTCTCTTTCTCAGCGTTGTGCGTTGCTGCCGCATGCTGTTTGTATGCTGCACAAGTCCTCATATATTGCCATTTGTGTTATACAGAATAAATTGAGGACCTGATGGCAAGATTTTTCGCAGTCTGTCTTTGATTACGACACAACGCAGAAAACACACCGCTACACGAACACGTGAAATTGGTCCCACATGGAAAAAACCTATATAAACATATATGTTTCAATATAGGTTTTGATATAGGTTTTACATATATGTGACATATATAAAATTGGCCGTTTTCCTATATTATGTGTACATATATGTACATATATGTGTATATATATATATATATATATATATATATATATATGTGTGTGTGCATATATGTGTGCATATATGTACATATAATATAGGAAAACGGCCAATTTTATATATGTCACATATATGTAAAACCTATATCAAAACCTATATTGAAACATATATGTTTATATAGGTTTTTTCCATGTGGGAAGGCACCTGCCTATCCTTGAATGTGTTATCAAAGGGCTTTTGGGCTGGTTTTTAGTCCATTAAACAGTCTATGTTGTGTATGTAGACTGAGGTGCTTGGGTTTTAATTAAAAGTGCTGTAGATTCAAATAAAAGAGGCAACAGAAATTAACAGAAAGCTTTTCTCCACAGAATTTCAAAGAGAAAAAATTACAGGATGACAGAGCACAAAGCTAGACAACATAATAGCCCTAATTTTTGATCACAGAGTAGTAACATCCGAAAGCATCACTGATAGCTCAGGTACGTTTATTGATCATATAAAATGTCTGGCTGTAACACAGACAGTAAATGTAAAAGCTTGGCTATTAATTATACAACCTCAAGGAATTTAAGAAAAAGGTGTTCCTTACCACAGTTTATTTATACAGTTCTCTTGCAAAAAAATATATAAATATATAAAACCAGAAATGGTTACTTTGGAAACAAGCTATTTTACTCAACAATCTGTGCAGATCCTTTAAAGCAGGAAATGCTATTATTAGCATGTACAAGTATGAAAGCAAAAACTGCTGGTGAAATACAGTGATGAAGGACTGAGAAATGTCATCATATGTGAAGTAATTGAGACACACATGAAGCCTGTGATTAATATGGCTATTTGTCCTCCTCAAAGATGCAGTTGACAAATCACTTTAATATGATTGAGAGCATGGGCGTAAGTTGACATTTGAGCTAGTGGGGCAAGACCAAGCCATGCAGTCGCCATTTGCTTAGTCGCCATTTTAATTGCATTCTAGCTTTTCTTTAACATAACTTCAAATGTACACTCCATACAGTCTCTCAATTAATATCTTGTTCTACAACTGGGTCATTTTGGTTTGTTTTGGCTGTAATAAATGTCTAAATTTATATATTTTACATAGAGCTGTAATAGATATAAGGTGAGTCCATGCAATGTCAGAATTACTGTAATAATGAGATCCTAAAAAAGAACATTAATAATTAGGCCTAAAACTTGTAAAGTCTAAATTTCTGAGAGCTCCGACTTGTACCACGTGACCTGTACCTGACCACTGCAGATTCATTTTGGTGTTGATAGTGTTGCCATAAGCCGGTAATTCCAAAGAAGTGAACATCACAGGTTGGCATCTCGTAATTGTGGTAATTGCAATATGGCGTGAATGCAGCAGTATTTGCATATGATGGCCTGACAATAGAAGATTGTGACACTCAGATTGTAGGTCAGAATTTGGCTTAACAAACATTAAAGCATCCTGCCTTGTATCAACAGTTCAGGCTGCTGCTGGTGGGGTAATAATGTGGGGGATATTTTCTTGACACACATTTGGCCCTGTAGTACTGATTGAGAATTGCTTAAAAGCCACAACATACCTGGTTATAGTTGCTGACCATGTCCATCCTTTTATGACTACAGTGTACCCATCTTCTGATGGCTGCTTCCAGCAGGATAATGGGCCATGTTACAAATCTCAAATCATCTCTAACTGGTTTCATGAGCAAGACAATGAGTTCACTATACTCAAATGGCCTCCACAGTCACCAGATCTCCAATAGAGTACCTTTGGGATGTGGTGGAATGGGAGATTTGCATCATGTATGTGAAGCTGACAAATCTGCAGCAACTGCATGATGCTTTTATGTCAGTATAGACCAAACTCTTTGAGGAATTCCAACAACTTGTTTAATCTCTGCCATGCTAAATTAAGGGAAAAGAGGGGTCTAACCTGGTACTAGCAAGGTGTACCTAATAAAGTGGCCAGTGAGTGTATTTTAATGTGTTTTTTGTCTAAAGGTTTGAGAAATGGTTCCATTTTTGGACTATTTCATATGTCAGGCTATATAGGGTTAAATTAATTGACTATATCCCCACACCCTACAGCCTCCCCACAAGCTCCGTCCATGATTGAGAGTCATTTATTAAACCTACCCAGGCCATTCTACAGCAGAAATAGTGCATGGACGACCTTTCTTTGTGGGTCAATACTTTGAGCATAACAAGGGTGTATATGAAGAAATGTGACAATGAGTATTGTTTCAACTGAGCACACAGCATATGGGCTATGATGGCCAATGCTTTATCTTCATTCTGAGCCAACCACAGTGTTTCCGTCATTTCATTAAGAGGAGTGGAGACTTATCTGTGAGTGTTGGACGCTAGAGACAAAGATGGATTAATGCACAAGCCTGCTGGGCATCTGCCCAGGGCTCCAAACCAGCAGGGGCCCTCAATGAGCTACAGAAATAGTTCATTGTAGACTGTTTTATGCCAATAACAGAGCAATCTTGAACATAGTTGATGTAGTAAATGCCAGAGTACTAATTTTATATTCAGTTTCTATGTTCTCCATCATCTTGTTTTCACCAGCAACACAAAAAATGTGTCTGATGTGAAGGGCCCCCTAGTCATATGTGCCCAGAACATATTAAAGTGCCTCATTGTGCTATTTTAAAGGTTTCTAAATTTGTTTTGGGGGGTCTAATGGGTTTACATGCAAAAAACAAAACAAAAAAACAGTCTGTAACCCAGGTTACTAGTGGTTACTAGTGGTTAGCCACTGAGAAAGAAAAAAATAATAATAATAAACGTTTGAAATAAACAAACTATATATAAAACAATATATTAAAATAAGTATAAAGAGGCTGAAACCATAAATGATGTAATTTTACTAATTACATGAAATTATGTATATGTATATATATATATATATATATATATATATATATATATATATATATATATATATATATATATATATATATATATATGAATACAATTTTGAAGGTTTCAAAGTTCTCCAGTAGTTTTCTCATATTATAGAGTAGCCAATGAGATCGCGTCTGACGTCACTAAACCTCCGCCTTCGCGAGATTATTATATCCTGCTCATTCGAGCTCTTTCTCTTTCCTCTCTAACCTCTGATGAAAAAGGACGTTTCTCGCTATTTTTAGATTCAGTGCTTTGAAGTCGGAGAAAAGTAATGTAAGGATGATTTATACGTCTCTAAATTATCTGTATGTGATTATGTAGAGAATAGTGTGAAACAAGCAGATGTGCGACATTTACTCATATCTCCATTTCATTCCAATGAATGTTAATGACGTGTTTTAGCATTAGCTTAAGCTAATGTGATGTGGTATACATGTATATTAATAACAAAAAGGTTCAGAGAGAAGCAGATTGTGTGAAGAGTGACATTTTGGAACTCGTATGCTCTGGAAATTTCCTGTTTGGCCGATGTACATGTGATGAGTGCGTTCCTTGGTGAGTTCAGGCCTTTCTTTATTTTCAATTCAGTATATTACAAAGTTACATTGAGTGTTTCATCAAGTGATTGTTATTGGTGTCATATTGATGGTGATTACAGCCTTAAGTGTAAACTTAAAGCAGAAAAAGACGATGTATACATGTTAATTGAAATGTTAAGGTGCAGTTTGTGTATTGACTGAAAAAAGCAAGTGCACAAAGAGAAAATTTGTTATACAATTTGATGTAACAAGATAAAAGTGTATATTATTTGATGTTTTATTTGGAATTGAGTTCGAACTAAGTAATGTATGCTTTTATAGCATCAGTTATTAATTGTTCTTTTGGCCTTGTGTGTTCAAGGCCAGGATTTTTTTTCTTCCTGTGATGTCTGTTTGAGTTTCGTGGAGCCAGCCGCTGAATGTGGATTGATCAAAGCGTGAATGTAAACTCCTTCCTGCACTTTCTATATGCATCTTGGTGGGCCACCTGTAGAGTGAATCCTTAACTTCTTAACCGTGTGGTCGTCGAACGGTAGGACGGGAAGTGCACAACAAACTTTTTTTTTTTTTTTGTATTCATCCTAATCCTTGATCAACTGCACAGACTGTGAATTACAACACATTCAAGGAACATTTCTTCTGGGAACTGAACTGAATTCATGGACTGATTTTAATTTTTTTTTTTTTTATATTTTATTTTTTTCCATTTTGAGGTTTTCCATTTTATGGTGAATGAACCCTGTGGTTACTGGTTATTCAGTTCAATAACTGAAATTTTAATTGTTCATGTTAAACTGATTGGATGTTAATGTTTAAAGAGTGAAAACTAAATAGGGTTGAATTCAAGAACAAGTAATTCAGACAAAAAGGACAACCAAAGTTTATTTTATTTAGTCTCAATTTATACACAAACAAATTACATTTTGCCTTAAAGGTGGTAAAGAGGATGTTTTGTTTTATACATTTTTGCAATATTACTTGAAACTGTCTTTTTTATTAAGTGATAAAAGACTATTTATTAGGTGCACTGAAAGGAATATTATTAATATACATCATCTGTGCACGAGGTAGGGCCTTAAAAACATCAGCAAATCGTTTACGCGATCATCGCGTAAATGATTGGCCCTCTGTCTTGTCAATCACTGCCATGACGTTCCTTGTGAGAGACGTGCGGCTGCGCGCTCTAGTAAATTTCCACACTACATGCGCCACATGCAATGTTTTTGTCAGGAGACAGGAGTAACAACTGCAGATTATGAGGTGAGTCCGACATAATGAATCCACTAAGTGTGTGCGTGGCTTAACGATTGTAAGGCCGATTATGAATGTAAATTGATCCTTATGACTGATCGCGCTCAAACGCGTCCAGTCAGAGCCAGTTGCGTTCAGTCTGCGATTACAGTCGGTGTTCAAATTCCATGTGAAAGTATATAAATCTGCTTCAGGAGCAGGAAACTATCGCTGTATGTTGAGCACAGTCAGAATGTTTTAGCTAGTCGTAAAATGTGTATCATTTCAAACGCTCATTTCAAAAACTCAGTCGACGAAAACATCCTCTATACCAGTGGTTCTCAACCTTTTCTGAGTACTGGACCCCCATCACATCTCAAACCATTCTCATGGACCCCCACCCCCTATCGGTCCATCCCCATCACAAACATTTTCAAGATTACAAATTCATGGAGTCCCAAAAAATGTATACTCATTTTCTTTTTAATGTTTTTCAACAATTTAGTACATAGAACAGTATTAAACACACTTTACTGCATTTATCCTAGTTTGCATTAATTGGTCAACAACATTACACATAACTTTTTCACATACCTATTTTCCATCCCCATCTCAAATATTTTTAAGATTACAAATTCATGGAAATTCATTGTTAACTTTAATAACATTTGTCAAATAAAATAGCATTGATCTTGTCAATTGATTTCATTTACATTAGAATTATACAATAATCAAACACAATAACATTGACTATTTCAGAATATACATAGAACAGTATTAAACACACTTTACTGCATTTAATTTGCATTAATTGGTCAACAAGGATTTACATTACACATACCTTTTTCACATACCTATTTTTCATCCCCATTTCAAACATTTTTAAGATTACAAATTCATGGATTTTTATTTTATTTTATAATTGTTCAATTTAATAAATTTTGTCAACTAAAATAACATGTTAATACATTAATCTTGTCAATTGATTTAATTTGCATTAGAATTACACAATAACTTTGATTTAAACACATTTCAGTATATTCGGTATATATATATATATATATATATATATATATATATATATATATATATATATATATATATATATATATATATATATATATATATATATATATATATATATATATATATATATATAGAATGGTATTAAACACACTTTACCATTTATTCTAGTTTGCATTAATTGGTCAACCCAGATTTATGTTACACATGTTGCTGTTGTTACAGATCAATATTTTAACAACATGAAATGGAGTTATTACACTGTCATACTACCTTCAATTTTAATAGCTGGAAATGTCAGTTTATTACAGATATTTTATAAATTTCCATCTGATTGTTACTTTATTAATTTTATTTTCAATGTGAAATTTGCACTTGTTTATCACAAATAAGGTTTTGCATTCTGGGGTGAAGTGTGGCAACAGCAGCAATAAGACTTCTCTCCAGGCTGAGTCAGTCTCTCTGTTTTGTCTTTATGTGTGTCATGGCTGAAAATGTTACCT